>NC_048425.1:3404123-3443245 GCF_013103735.1 Etheostoma cragini
GTCAGATATATATGTAGGTAAGATGTGGGTTTAATATAACTAGGCAGATATACATGTAGGTAAGATGTGGGTTTAATAAAACTAGTCAGATATACATGTAGGTAAGATGTGGGTTTAATATAACTAGTCAGATATACATGTAGGTAAGATGTGGGCTTAATCTAACTAGGCAGATATACATGTAGGTAATATGTGGGCTTAATCTAACTAGTCAGATATACATGTAGGTAAGATGTGGGTTTAATATAACTAGTCAGATATATATGTAGGTAAGATGTGGGTTTAATATAACTAGGCAGATATATATGTAGGTAAGATGTGGGTTTAATATAACTAGTCAGATATACATGTAGGTAAGATGTGGGTTTAATATAACTAGTCAGATATATATGTAGGTAAGATGTGGGTTTAATATAACTAGGCAGATATACATGTAGGTAAGATGTGGGTTTAATATAACTAGTCAGATATACATGTAGGTAAGATGTGGGTTTAATATAACTAGTCAGATATACATGTAGGTAAGATGTGGGTTTAATATAACTAGTCAGATATACATGTAGGTAAGATGTGGGCACATTCTGCCTTCTTGTTTTTTAGGCTATCAGAGAGTCTCAGATTAAAGCTAATATCTAACTTCCTGCATAAATCCTACATCTGCAAGGCAAATAAAAGCAATGACACAGCATATATTTTACCCATTTGTGCCTGTGTGACTCTCCGGCTGACTCCTCTCATTTCACTTTCCCCTATCACAGACACACACACTTTCTTTCTCCACACAAGATCCAGTAATAGAACTGTCTAATCTGATTAACAGGACACTTCTTCCTGGTGTGACACGTCCTTGTGTGTCACATATGGGAATCAGTCTTGCTGAAGTGTGCTTCTGTGAGTGTGTTAATTCAGAACATTACAACATCTGTCAGAGGAGATTAGGATGAGAAGGACACACACATATGAAATCCCTTGAGGGAACAGACAGTCAGGGAGGTCTCGTAAAACTGAGGATTTCCAGTCACTGTAATCCAAATGTTACGGTAACATCCTCGGGCATAATAAAAGAACCCTTCATGACTGTGCTTGATTAAACTTTTATTAGTGGGAATGCTGATTCAGCAGCATTCCAACTATTGTTATCCTGGTCTTTATTATTATTCTGTGCATTTTTCAGTCGTCTCTAATTTCTGCATACTTTCAGCTATAAAAACCATTCAACTGTTTAAATGTTCAACCTTTTCAGCACATGTGTGCTCTTCCCTAACTTTTGCTCTACTATGTATACTTTTTCAAAAATAAGCTTTTAAACATTTTATTTAGACTAGACTTTAGATTAAACTCAATAAGATTAAGCTTCAAATCCTTCATATGCTATGAGTTATACTTTTGGCAACAGTTCCAAATCTTCCTCCATTCATTCTCATGTTTAACATCCTCCACGTTTCCAAACAAAATGCAGAGCGAAGCAGTGTTTTAAATCGCTCATATGCCCACATTTTTAAGTTTATCCACATTAATTTTATATCCATATATTCACAAAGGCCTTCTAGTCCTCATGAGGAGGTCATTTAACTGATAACACATTTTTTAGGCTTTCTGATCCTTTTATTTGACAGGTCTTCTCTCAGTGTGTTTAAATGCCACAGACACTCGTTAGCTTATTAAAGAGATCAACTGGCCACTGACACACACACACACACACACACACACACACACACACACACACAGACAGATAGACGCATACACACGCACACACACACACACACACACACACACACACACACACACACACACACATATACTGACACATACTCACACATACACACACGCGAAACACTCACAGATAGACAAATAGACACAAACTCAGTGACACACACACACACACACACACACACAGACAGACAGGCACACACACACACACACACACACTCAGTGAGACAAACAGACAGACACTCAGTGACAGAGAGACAGACAGATACATACATACATTCACACACACACACACACACACACACACACACACACACTCAGTGAGACAGACAGACAGACACTCAGTGACAGAGAGACAGACAGACACATACATACATACACACACATACACACACACACACACACACACACACACACACTCACTCAAGGACGCAGACAGACACCCAGTGACACAGACAGACAGACAGACACTCAGATGGGCTTTGCTGTTGTCTTCACGATTCCTTTTAAAATAGACAGACAGAGATAAAGTGGACAGAGATTTGCGATAAGCAGCAGCCGTGCTGAACTGCAGTCTGCCGACGTCTAGCTAGCGCTGTGTACCGAACGGATGTCGCTCGCTTGCCACCGCTGTGCCACTGCTGTAATACCTACAACTTTCACATATTATGGATACAATTCAACTTCTTAAAAACCAAAAAAACTTTAATTTGTTGTGCATTGTTGGTACATGAGTGATACTATGACATGAAATTCAAGGTAATTTAAACCATTCATACCTTTCAAACTATCCTCACTTCTTCATTACTTACCAATTTAAGCTATTCATCCAGTTTAGCTTTAGCAATTTAGCTATTCAGCATTCCCACGCATTTTCTGCAGGAAATGGATACTAGTTTATTGTAACTCTTCTCATAAAATACCCCTTTACTGCAATGCCAGCCTTTGTCACTTTTATGTGGCTTATTATTTACCACATATGCCTGGTTTTGTTCAGTATTATAATATCATTAAAAAAAAAAACAAGCTGCAGTTTGAATTGCTTAACTTCTTTCACAGGAAACGTCCTTGCTTCTCCATATCAGCTTTTCTTCACATGTAGGTTCTGGTGGAAAATAGAGATAATACCCCACCACAACACCTTGGCATCTGCAGTTATCAACATCAGTTATCTGCTTCCATTGTTGGTGTCCAGTTTGGCCTTTTCTCCCACAAGACCTTTCTCAAAGGCCTCTCCTGATTCTGAGGTCAGGGTGAAGTAAAAGGCAAACAAAAATTCAACTTTGACTGCAGAGGCCACAGAGATCACTGGATGCAAGGCACATTCAGTGACCACAGAATGAACAAGAAAACTAGGAAGAAAAAAAAAACAGTTCCATGGCTGAATTTGGATTTGTGTAACTGTGATAAAGTTTCTGTTAGT
This sequence comes from Etheostoma cragini, assembly GCF_013103735.1. NCBI lineage: Eukaryota > Metazoa > Chordata > Actinopteri > Perciformes > Percidae > Etheostoma > Etheostoma cragini. Next base: position 3,407,257 of record NC_048425.1, read on the forward strand.
TAAGAGAGCCATCTGTTGGACTCAATGCAACAATGCACTTGCTTGAACAGTTTATATTGGACAACTTCACTTAGAAATAAAGGCTCTATTTGTACAGGAATCTCGTACAAAATTATAGCTTGAATGAAAGAAAAGGAAGCTATTAATTGAGTAATTTGAGATAATTCTTTAGAGTTATATCACTGTATTATGTTCTGTGCATTATAGTACCTGATAGAGAAAAAACATTTTTTTTTGTCCTGACGGTCAAAGCAGCACACGTCAAAAAATGGCGTCTTGTAGCATCTTGACATGATGGTGTAATCACGAAAAATGAAAGTACCTTAAATAACGTAAAGAACTTTAAAGTCTAACTACCGTTTTTTCCAACATCAACCCGATTTTCTATGTTTTTGTGTCAAAGTGACTGATCTACAACAATCTTTGACATTGGTCGAGTATTAAGCAAGCAAAAGCAAATCCTAGGAGCTGTTTCTGGTTACACAGATAGGTCTCAAAAAGGTTTAGAAAAAAGCCCATCTCAGTAGGGATCCTTTACATAATGTCGGACACTTTGAATATTAATCTGAGCCTGTCAGTGGCACACACAAAAAAAAAGCATTTTAATGGACCAAACTGAAGATGCACATTTACCCTATACGGTTGCATTACAGCCCGGTCTGTGGCTGCCTTTTACACACACACACACACACACACACAGCGTTTTTACCCTTTAGATGGGTTAAACAGATTTCCTTTCTGGAGGGTAGTTTCACTTTTTTGTGTTTAACCACAAAAACACTGTCGCCGTCTAAATGAAAGGCACATGCAATAAAATATTTACACTTTCACCCGCGAGCATATTTGTGTAAATAGGGCCTAGTATGCTGCTGGATCAAGTTAAAAGATTTTTGCCCCTATCACTCACACACAAAACAGGAAACAGGGTCCAGGTTAAAATTAAATCAAATACTATATATATATATATATATATATATATATATATATATAAAAAAAAAAAGAATAACCCTTTGAATTTACCAAGCAAAATTAATCAAATAAACTCCCCATTAAACAATTTTTATACTTAGCTTTAATAACCTTATTTCCCAACATTTTTTAATAGTGACAAAATACCACCACAAAGTCCACTTAGTAACTACTTGCCCGTGTTGTGCCTTGCCATCTTAAACTTGAGATTACAGAGCAAATAAGTTTTAATACACTTTATCAAAAATGACAACAAAGTTTAGAAACATGCATTTATTTTATTATTCATTGTCACTCGTAATAAAAATTGCATTTCTTTTCACTACAACCCTTTTTGTTATTTAGCATTTAATAGTTAACCTTTTGACAATCCTTCATTGTGTTTGTTTTCTAAGACAGGCCAGTAGCATTACTTTTCTTCAAGCTTTTGGAGAGCCCTCCATCATAAATACATACAAAATGCAAAAATAACTCCGATAGTACACAGCAAAATGCAACGTCACAAGGCCTTTACAGATATATCCAACACAGCAGACTCCTCGTCCATTAAAATACTTTAGCAGTGTCTTTTTTCTTAGATTAGGCACAAACACATTATATCTAGTAATCTTTTGTGGTTTTTTTAGTCACACAAGTATAGGCTTTTTTGCAGGTTCTTTGTGAGAATTGCAGCCCTGATGCAAGACACAGATCCGGTTTTTAAAAAAGAACATTACAGAAAAAAAAGGAATACAAAGATAGGCACAAGAAAAGAAATATTCATTAGATGGCTGTGGTTTGACGTTAAACATTGAAGATGGATTCAACATGCATTTGTCCTCCAATGAGATAAATCACTCCGTTTAATATTATAAACCATTTACTCAATCAGTTTTCTTAAAAAGTTACCGATGTTCAATCAATTTCATTAGTTACTGTAGAAGTTCAATTCATTTTATTGTAGTTAAATTACCACTTAAAGTTACCCTCAGGTGGCTAAAAATACTTCCATATTCACCAGCTCCCTTTATCTCAATAGAAAAAATACATTAGTGACTATAGCAAACACATTTACCAATCTGCACAGTGCTTTAGCTCACAGAACAATTATTCAAAAAAGAAATCAAAAAAGAAAATTCAGTAAATAGACACATCCTCTCATCTGCACAACCCATAGTCACAGCCATGCAGGCCAGTTCCATTCAGCAGCTGCCTTTGAAAAGTGCTTTAACAGGAATGGTGAAAATCTGAAACCACAAAGACTTCCTCCTTCCTGTCTCGAGCTCATTATGGTTAGACGCCAAGCCGTAGATCAAACAAATGACCCATCGAATCGGCCCCTTTAGTCTCGTCTCTCAGTGCTACGCATATCCAAGTCTGCTCGAGTTTTTAGCGACACGTGCACGACTCTGCCACCATGTCCTCCAGCTCCCTGTACTCCACCTTCTTCTTGTGCACAACTAACACGCTCATGGGCATGTACTTGTAAGGCACGCAGGACGGAGGGGGGACGTCCCCGACGCCCAGGTCGTTGATGACCGTCTGGATGATGGCGTGGTTGGGGGAATGGAAGCCGTACGGGAGCACCCTCGGGCAGTTGCCCTGGCAGAACCGCGGGTTGTACACCGGCGGAGCGATGAAGTAGTGACCCCAGCCGAGCTCGTCGAACGAGAGGCGAAACGAGTGGAGCTTGCAGCGGTTCTTGGGCATGCTGGTTTTATGTTTGTAGTTGGGGATGTCAGAGATAATGGAGGAAGAGGAGGAGATGGAGAAAGAAGAGGAGGAGGAGGAAGCAGGTGCGTTTTTCAGAACATCCAGCGAAGTGTCTTTGGCCTCTGAAGAGGAATGGTCTTTGGAGCGGCGGCGGCGTACCGAAGGATGCCACTGCCCTATTCGCCTCATGATGTCTTCCCCTTCAGCCCCCAGCAAGTCCCCCATCCAGTCCTTTACTTCCCTTTCCTCCTCCAGGTACAAAAGGAGAGATGGGACTTCAAGAGGTTCACCTCTCCATCTTTTCCTCCCTCGAGGACGAAACCCCCACCCCCACGAGAGGCTGCCGTCCTCTTCATCATGCCAAGGCTCTGTGCACCAGTACTGGGCAGTGAGGGTCAGGTGTGCCCCCGGACCAAAGCTCTTCCCCTGCTGGACGTGCGCGGTGATGTCCGTCTCCGTCCACTGATCATGGGGCTCGAGATTGACCAGGCTCTCTTTGCCCAGCGACTTGATCTGAGCCCTGCAGCGCGACAACTTGAGGGCCTGGGTGGGGTTCAAGGTTGTGGTAGAGGATGAAGAGTTGAGGTGGATGAAAGAGGCTTTGATCAACTGCTCCGAGGGAAGAGTGTCAAGGCTGTACTCTACTGTGAAGCTGTAGTGGTGATCTGATGGAAAAGATTAAAAAAAAGAAGCATGAAATTAGACTTTATGTGGTTAATCCCTCTCTGACCCACCATCTTAAAAAGAGACTTTTTACCCAAGATGATATGTGTTTTCCCCCACTCCAAACTGGGGCATTGAGTGGGATTGTTTTGGGCATTTGACATGCAGGGAGTGTCTAACGTGCATTATGGGAAGTGTAATAACCAGCGTTTATTGGAACGAATATCTGACAAATATTTTTAAATCTTACTCCTTCCAAACTTGAAAAGGCAATATTATACTCAAAAATATAAAATTTAGAAAAAAATAACTGAAGCAATCTTTTTCATTAGAACTGGGTATATTTTGATAAAACCAGTTGAGTATAAAATACATGGTTTAGGTTGCTTCAGTGTTAGGACCGCCAACAGATACGAGGTTGGTAATCACATCATCTATGTAGTTTTATCGATCTACTCACCCAAGTTAGTCAGCTAGAAATAAGCAGCAACTACTTAGATCTTTTACCTTTGTAAAATAAGCAATTTTGGATGATGTTGATTGTATGCACTGTGTTAATCGTTGGACTGCTGCAGCTGTTAAAAGTGGACCTAGTTTTAAATTGGCCAACTTCATATAGGCTCCACTGCTGGGTGGCTTATGAATGCATCCCTCCAGGATCAATAAAGTGGTACCTTTATAGTACTTAATAATTTATTTGCTAATTATATTTTGTATTATTAATCTGAATCTGCAAAGTAACTGAAGTTATTAAATACATCAGGCTATATTTCGCATTTCCCTCTGAACCGTTGGAGTAGCAGCATAAGGTAGCATAAAATTAAAAAACCTACTCAAGTAAATATACCTCAAATTTCGGGTAGACTTACAGATACCTTGAAAGGCAACCAGGCCTAGTACTACTCCAATGTGACTCTCACCTCTGGACGCTGGCAGGTAGTACACCGACGACGCCGACGGCCTCAGCAGACGCACCGTGTTGGAGCCGAACTTCCGGTGCTGTTTGGGCCTGCCGTCCGGTTCGGCAGCGCTCCGGTACAAAGTCAACATGAACTGCAGGTTCTGGTCCGCTTTCTGCTCGTCCGTCAGCGGCCGGTGGTGCGCTCCTTTGTGCTTCGCGCTCTGATGGCTCCGACGGCTGCGCTTCATCGTGCGGTGATGAGAGGCCAGTTCCCGCCCGGCCACAACTCCGGTGCACAGCAAGAAGATGAAACAGGACAGGCCGCAGGCACGAAGTAAGCCGTGTTTGGTGCGGGTCACCTTCATGTTTGTTATAAAACCTCTGGTGCTAGCGAGCTCCACCAACGAGGCTATAATTGGCAACCATCCTCTGCACGGCCGAGGGCGTAAATTACAGGCTCACCTGATCACTGGCCATTTTTGACAGTTAACTTCCTGAATTTGAAGTGACCCCAATTAACCCCTCGGGATAGGAGCGTAAAGACACGTCACCGGTGCGTCAAGGTGCGTAAAGTGCGTCAAATGGGCCATTTTTGCGATTAATTTATTGCACAGATTATTTTAGTAAATTAAAAATCTTAAAAATCTTATATTCCTTCTCATTGTTAAATTATGTAGTAATAATAATAATAATAATAATAATAATAATAAGTTTGATTTAACATTCTCTTCACATTCTTCTTAAAACATCTTCACATTGTAGGCTACTATTCTTGATCAGGTCTAAACTGGAGGTCTACATTTATTCTCTTGAAGTGGACTAATGTGAAGACATTTTGTTCAGTTGTTGTCGTGCAGACATGAAACAGAACTCGTAAATTTAGCACCCCCAGAACTTTGATTCAAGATTAACTTTACAAAGTGTACGTTGATTTTCTACCAACCACCAGATGTGACCAAGCCAATAGTTAATAATCTACATTTGAATCAAAGCGATTTGTCCTACTTTGTTTTTCTAAGTATAGAAATAAAAGAAATCAAGCTAAACTATAAGGCAAAATACTTACTTACTTTTGAAAAGCTATTTCAGAAATAAAATAAATGTATTGTGTGGCAAAGATAAGCAGCAAACTTTACATTTTGAAGATCAGTGATTTCCATGTTTACAAAAATGAAGAGGACAAAGGTTACACATATTTAAAAGCACAAAAAAGCTAAACAACACCATTTAACACACATAATCTGCATTGTGTGTCAGGATGCAGTTTGATCATACCTGTTTAAAAGTTGGACATGTCCCTCTTTGGGGCCCCCTGGTGGCGTAATGAACATTTGAAACACATCTACAGTGCAAGGTGTTGACTTCATAAAATACTGTGCATTTACTCAAGTGTACTTTACTTGTGTATTTCCATTTTTTTTATGCAACTTAATACATTTACTCTACTACATCTCAGAGGGAAGTATTGTACTATTTACTACACTTATTTGACTTTTATAGTTACAAGTTACTTTTTCACATTACATAATGATAATATGCACTACAATTCTACATAGTAGTATACAGAGTATCTACAATTGGCTCCACGTGAATTTGTTTGTGATAATAACAGAATATCATATTCTATGACAATATAGCACTTTTAAAGGACACATTCTGCAATGTGAGAAGTGTGAGTTTTTCTTAGATAAAGTACCTTTATGCTTAATAAAAAGTGCATTTTTCTGATAATACTTCTAGTAAAGTAACATTTTGGTTTCAGGACCTTTAGCTATATGACTTAGTAGAGTATGGGATTTCTACTTTTGCATAAGTGAAGGATCTTAGCACTTCTTACACCACTTTTTCCTATCTTGTTCTTTTGGTTTGTTTTTGTATCCAGACTCCTCCCCGACTATACTCGTAGCCTCTGATTGCAGTTTTTTTTGAATAAGTTGAAGCCTGAGAAGTTGTTCTCCACGAGGAGCTGCAAAATGGAAACATGCTGTTTCTGTAGAAGAAAAGAAAGAAACACAAGCTGTTGAACATACACTTATTCTCACTTGAAAACAGCACTGACCACAATGCTACAGTTCAGAGTTTCTGAAAACAAAAAAAGGGTTGAAAAGAAAAAAAATATGGTCTGATCTGACCAAAACAAACTCCTCGTGGTCTGGATGAGAAGTGAGATGTCTGGGCTTGTTCACATCTTTGATTTTCTTCATGGTCCCCCCTTCACTTGTTCTCTCTTAAAACACACACACACATACACACACACACACACACACACACAGTTTGGTGGCGCTGCAGCGTGGTGACATTCCACAACAGTGATTATCTACAATCCCAATCATTTTAGTCTGCAGGCCGGGAGGGTGTGGGAAACACTACTGGGGATTGTAGTGAATGTCTATAAGCGTCTATGTCAGAAATAAGTTGAATTACTGTGATAGAGATCCTTGTTTAAATAAACACTTTTAGGCAACACCTGTCATTCTGTGAATGTATTCAATAATCTGCAGATGGACTTACAGCAACACATGTACATGTATGCTCGAATGAGGGAGGCTAGCTGTGAGAGCCTGTACTTTATCCAACTTCAGGGTCCAACATGATCATATCACAGAGACATGTTGTCCCTGTTAGCACAGACAACAGACATGCTTTGTATCTTACACATATTCAGCATCATACCTGAGCCACTCAAAGTCCAGGTGTTACGTGAATAATATGAAATGCCTAATACACTAATGTCTTCAATCTTGGACTGCTTTTACATTATTCAAAGAAAATAACAAAAAGCACTCCATTGTTTTGCAGTGTTTTCATGCAGTAAAACAAGGAACAGACCCTTTGTTGTCAGCCAAATAAAAATTGTCATGTGCAATTTGCTCCATTACATTACAAAAAAGATGGTGCAAGCAGTACATTTGGCTCATTTTTAAAAACCTGCCTGTTTAAATGTGTTTTTAGTATGGTGGTCATTCAAGCAGACTGGTACGACTGGAAAGTGTTTAGAAATGTGTGGGACGTGATGGCTAATGTTTTTGTTGGCATGCTGTAATATGTACTGTAGTTGTTCACACTGCAGGGCTTGAATGACAACTTTGAAAATATTTGCTTTCAAATAAAAAACTGAGAATTTTCCCAGAGTGGCTTAATTTCAGCTAAATGTACTTAAATTTGAAAGTCATTATCATGCAGTTGTTATGCAGCCTATTTTTGTTGCGGATGTAATTATATGGAAGTGACCTGTTGTAGCTGGTCAAGTTGAGACTTCTTTTGAATTAAGCTACATACTGTGTGTTGGGAACTATAATCTGTAACCACGCACCAATGTATTATGAAAAATCATAATATGCAAAGTTAAGTCACCTACCAGATGAGTGGAGTAAAAAGTAATAACGCCTCCTTCAAATGAGGTGAAGTGGATTTATAAAGTAGTAGAAATTGAAAATACCCAAGTGCAAGGACCCAAAAAGTACACTTGTGGGCAGTCCCTGACAGTGGTGGAAAAAGTACTCAGACCTTTTACTTAAGTTAAAATAGCAATACTGCAGTGTTGAAATACTATGTCAAAAGTGAATGTTTTTAATTGAATAAAAGTATTAGCATCTAACTTAAACTTTGAGTAGAAAAGTAAAACTACTCATCATGCAGAATAGCCCATTTCAGAATAATAAATATTGTTATTGATACATTCATGTGTTCATCACATTAATGTTGCAGCTGATGGAGGTGGGGTTGATATTAAAGACTTTATATAGGTAGCTTGTGAATTAAACCCAGGATCAATATCCTTTATTCAATATAACACATCATACTTTCATTATGGATTATCTTTTGTATTATTAATCTCGATCTGCAAATAATTTAAGGTATCATACAAAGGTAGTGGAGTAAAAAGTATAATATATTCCTCTCAATTGTAGTGGAGTAGAAGGATAAAGTAGCAGAAAATAGAAATAAATTCTTAGGCTAAGTAAGGTATATGAATAAATTCGGCATCACATTTTATAACTGTTGATAGATTTTGCAGGCGTAGGTGGCAAAGTTGCGGGTTTCATGTTTCAAAAGAGAAGCAGACATCAACTCACTTGGTTATTTGGTTGTAGTTGCCACCGTGAGCCTGCCTGTTGCGCTTCCAGCCCCTCCGTCCTCCTCGCTTCTCATTGGACACGTTCAGCCAGAGCCTTTGCTATTTGTGGGTTTTCCTTTCAATCAAATCCCGCCGTTCGAATAGTGGGCGGGGACCGCGTACCTCGAGTCACAAAGTTTTCCCAGAGATTTTCCGTCGAGCTAGCACAATTCACCGGAAGTATTTCATTTGAATGTCAAAATAAAAGCGTTATACCTGCTGTTTTGGGGTAAAATGCGCATGAGTAGCTGAAAGCATGAAACGAAAAGTTCAGTAAAATTGTGTGATAAAGTTTCAAGTTTGATTGCAACTCAAAAACACGCTAACTTATACTTTTAGTGGCGTTAAACACTTTTGACCGGAAGTCGCAACCGACACATTGGTCATAACGTCGGTTAGTTTAAGACACGAGCTAAAAACTTTTCCTCCCTCCCCCTCTTCCACTCACTCCGTCCACATCCATCCATTCGTTGTTGTTGTTAGAGCGGTGATGGAGAAGCAGAGGGACCGCGACCGGTGCTGCTAGCTAGCGACGATTCAAGCCAGGCTAATAAATAGAGACAGAGAGAAAGGAGAAGAGAACAAACGGACCGGAGGGAGAGAAATGGAAACGGTTGAGCAGCTCGTCTCTTTCCACCACATTCAGGTCCAATTGAGCGGGGGCGCGCCTTGGGGGTTCACGCTGAAAGGAGGGCTCGAGCACGGCGAGCCACTCATCATCACCAAAGTAAGTTGACCATGACATTATTGATTTATGTATGAAAATCTAAATGACATGAGCTAAAACTGCTTAAAAGTGTCCCTACTGTACTAACTCAAGTTTATACTGCACTTTGTCACATTTACATCACATTTGTTTAAAATGTATGTATATATTTACACTTTTGGTCTCATGTTTCCCTAGTATTTCACTCAAAATGACTGCAGGGATTTTTATGTTATAAGGATGTGGTTGTTGGAACACTCCAGCTCCACCGAAAGAGCAATTGCGGTTGTTTTTTTTTAGGCTTTTGGGACTGCTTTCTCATTCAAATAGTGCTGCAGATCCCTTGGTTTAAACTTTTCAACCCAATGCATATAATCTTAAGGTCTGCGCTAACTGCTTTTCCTGCATCCTCTTCTGTATATTTGACTTCTTCACAGCTAGTTCCACTCTTCCTCCTCCACGCCTGCAGAGAATTACATGTAATTGTCCTAAAGCTCAAGGAAACATCCGGGCAAGTTGATGTTTGTCAGCTGTCACATAATGTAATGCAGTGGTTGGCTTCTCAAACCTGGGGGTCAACCCGGTGCTAAAAGGTTTCCCAAGGGGATCCCTGGCAAAATGAGGCTCTGTTCGTCTTCCTGTCACTTCATTCACTGAATGTCCAAAACCACTTCAGATGGATTCTGAGGCAGACATGTGCACTCCAGTGGGGTGGCTGTGGGAATCCTTGAAAAGGAGGATTGTGATTGTCTGATGAGATTCTTTGAAATTGCTTGCATGCTTGTTTGTAACATATTTTACAGATTATGGACCCAATAAACCAAGAGTTAAGGGAGTTGATAGACAAGCAGATTAATGTAGTGTTGTTATTTGTGCGAAGCTCTAAGTGGGTGTGTTTTGGGGGAGTTTGAGGGCTTTGTAAGAGATTTAGTGTGTGCTTGCAGATCTTTAAACATGACCTGGTCTTGTGGAATAAAGTTGTGGGGGCCGATGTTTCCTCACGACCCCTTCTCACGGTTTCACGCTGCGGGCAGTGAGCTGCTGGAAATAAGGACAGTGTCTTTGAATTACTGCATTAATTATTGGTGTACGTTCTGCTGGGGGTGGTCTGTGTGTGTGTGTGTGTGTGTGTGTGTGTGTGTGTGTCTGTATTCAGTCCAGTGCATAAGTAGGTTGACTGACATTCAACCTCTGCTCTCCCTCCCAGTCTTTCCTTCACTGTCTCTCGCTCTTCACTCTGTTGAAAAGTTTCAGCAGCGGTGGTGTAAATGTTGGCCGGTGTACTTCTATATTCACCACAGCAGGGAATGGAAAAGCCTGGCTCAGTCATCTGGAAACACACACACACACACACACACACACACACACAGAGTAACACTGCCCCTGGGAAAATGTGACTGGGACTGCACAAGGAGATAAAAATCAAACTACTCTATGGCTGTTTTGTGTTCAGTGGCTAGTTAAAACACACACAATAAAGTAGCCCAGACGTTGAGTGCTGCACAGGAAAATGTGGTGCAGAAAAGTGTTCAATGATTAAGTGTTAAGTCCTCGAAGGCAAGAGGAGAAAGACAGGAACACAGATTAAAGGAAGAGTCGAGGTATATGTATGGGTGTGTATGGAAGACATGAGTGAATAAAGTGTTTTAGGTTTAGAGTTCCCCTCAGCCTCCACACACAGGTTTACGGTGTCTGTATGGACCACAGCTGAATACAGTCATAATCCTCTCACTTCTGAGAGAAAGACCTCCAATATGGCTGCCAGGGCATTCCTAATGCCACCTGAAAGCACTTTTTCAAAGCATTTCTTCATAACTTTTAGTCAATTGCCTATTTATCTTTTACACTTTGTCTATTTGACAAAATAATCTTAAGTCATGGGCCACTTGCTATTTTTTTCCACATCTTTCAGCCTTCATCTTGTCATGGAGTTAGTTAAGTTGCCATCATGACTGTTCAAAGGTAAACAAAGGGGGGGTATTCGGTATAATTTTTTGGCCTGTGCTGAAACAATTCGCAGATCAGGCAAATGAAAACTAGTCCACAACTATTTCAAGAATAGATTCATCTTTCAAGCCTTACAGATCACATCACACACACCAAAAAAAGGTCCCAGCTTTTCAAATGTGTGTATTTTGCTGCATTTTGCTGTATTATATCATTAATAATTGAATTTGTTTTGGTTGATTGAAAAAAAGAGACATTTTAAGGAATCAACTTCAGCTCTGAAAGCTTGTGATAGGCACTTTGCACAGTTTTCATAGAACATTTTAGTATATCCATCAATTTTCTGCCACTTTTCCAGATCTGGTTTGTGGTGGTAACAAGCAAAGCAGCCCAGAACCCATTCTCCCTACATACCAGTCCCTCCAGGATTTCACAGACTTTTTTTGAGATTGTTGCAGCCCAAAATGAATGATGTTGCGGAAGCTTTTGGAAAGAATTGCGATGAAAGATGCACTGTTTTTTGTATGTTTGTCGCAATGAAGTTGCGGGAGACAGAAAGTTGGAAAAAAAGTTCTCACTCCTGCTTGGCCATTGGCTCTCAGAGTCACGTACTGATACAGAGTCTGGCACGTGGGACTGCTAAGAATGGTTAAAGTAGCGGGAAACTCAGATCATTGGTCATCATCAAAAAAGTCGAGGTGATTGGTCAAAATTCCAAGTTGCACCAAAGTCACAGTGATTGTTTGAAATCCTTGAGTGACTGACAAACTACCTCTAGTACTTCTTCCATGGGGAACTGAAGACATTCCCAGGCTGGGTTGTATATAGATATAACCCCTCCAGACGTGTCTGGCTCCCCTCTGGGTCTCCTTCCAGTCAAAAGTGCCAGAACATTAATCAAATAATTGTTACTTGCAGCCTTGTTTGATATAGCTATTTCTCTGATATAGATGTCAGGTTTAAAAAAAATTGCTTTTTGGGAGTTGTTTTGTGTGCATGTGTGCTAGTCACCAGTGTAACCTTGAACCAGTGAGTCTGCCGTTTTGTTGAGGCAGTCGTGGAACATCTCTATGAGGCATAGTGTGCCTAAAAAATGTGCCAGTTGCCCTTTCAGAATGTCCATATTTTGGGGGAGTGTGTGTTCGTGGCCCTTCTGAGAGAGTGTGTTCGGAGGGGGAAGGGAGGCTGCCCAAGTCTAAGACAGCAGAGGGATATAAGCCATTTGGTCAACATTCCTCCAGGAGCATAACAAATTACCACTGTGGGGTGTGTGTGGATGGGTGTAAAGATATTTGGCATACTTCGTTCATACATACATACATACATACATACATACATGTGCACTGCTTATACACAAAGTTACTTGACTTGAATACTTGTTGTTCCTGAAGCCAGTGATCAGCTGTAGGATGAAGATGAGCTTAAGGTGTTATCTGCTCAACAAGTTAGCCATTGGCTTTCAGTCAGCCATCCATTGAGTCAGTCTGTCAGACTGTTGGCAAGCCAGTCAAGGCTTAAACGTGCAAAGGTTGGTGTGGAAATAAGAGTGCATGTTTACAGAGTAAAATCCATAAAGGCATGTTTTAGGGTCATTTCTCATTTAAAACTCTACCAGTTGTCATTCCCATGTGTTTTTGTGACAATGTTTATGTCCTTTTGTGTCAAATGTGGTTGTGATGACTAAGTGATGAGTTCCCTCCATTGCTGTATTTGACGGAACAGCTGCTGTTAAGCTGTCAGCTCGCTTTCATAATGTGGTTTTGTGATCTACTGTGAGCCCTCGGGGGGTTTCTGTTGAGGACAAGTTCGTGTCTCCTCAACAGTTTTTGGTCCCCTGACTTTAAGGCGGTGTTCCCATGGGACAGTTCGGAATCCAAAGAAATGCAGATCGGTCATTTGCCATAAAACCTCCCAAGGATGTGTTGTTACATTTCTCCGGCTGATGACTTCAAGGTTGCAGTGAGGTGATGAATCAGTTTAAATTGATGCTGTGAATTTAAGAATCAATCTCAGTTGTTTTTGATGGATCCAAGTTGCTAATGTGAACTGTCTGCACTCCAGATCTCTGCAGACCAGACGTGTCCGCTATCTGAATGAAAATACGACTCTACAAGTTCTACAAGAGTCTGTCTGAGTGGACGGAAGCACTTGTCTCACTTGCGTGCAGCCTCTGTTAACTTCTTGTTTGCATTATGGAGATAAGGGAGTTGTAATTACCTACAAATTGTCTGCAGTGGTGTTGTGTATATAAGATATTTTATAGTAGTCTGTTCGGGATTTGGTCAGAGACATCCAAGCCTTGTGCCGTTACTTAAATTTGCCTGGCCAGGTATCGTTCCAAAAAAATGTTGGTACTGATACCAGTACTGGGAATTTGATACTAGTTTCCTAAACAGTCCTTTGTGTCAATACCAATTTTATAAAACGAAAAGAAATTACAACATTACACATGTGAGCCCGTCTCTGTGCGTCAGTTTTTCCTGCGTGCCTCTACAGCCAATCACAAAGATTATTAGATCTTGGTAATGTATGCTGTGTGCTTATTGGCTCACTGACGATGATGAGATTTACTCCTAAGGTATTGAAATTGAGTATTGAATGGCGGGGATTTTTTGGATACTCGATGCTTTAGAGGCAAGTCGGCCGGTGCCTTAAAAGCATTGAATTTGGTACCCAGCGCTATTATCGGCAGAAGTTCCCCAACCTCGTTGTCTATCCACTTTGGCCATCTTTGTTTTTTTTTATGTAAATGATCGTACTTCTTCACCCTAGGGTGTTTTCCATTTTTGCTCCAGCTGCATGATAAAAACGTCATCAACATGCCCACTTGCTCGCTGTAAACTCTCCAGACAATGACCTGCTCTATTCATACATGGGCTCGATTGGACATTACACATGATGGGACCTGGCAGGGTGACGTCTCTTTGATGTCCGGTCCAACTGATTCAGACATTCGCGTTTTCACGTACAAAACCTCCGGGTAATGTCTCGATCATTTCAATATGGCAATATGGAGATATGGAGCAATATGGAGAAAATCAAATATCAAGATATTTTTTGACCAAATACCTTGATATCAATACCGCAACGATTTTGTAGTGTTGACTATCGGTGCTTTCACAAAATAATTATCCAATGAGATTTTTATAAATCATCATCAGTAATGTGGATATAATGACTATGTGGGTAAAAGCAAATAATAGAACAGTTAAAACAGTCTGGGAAGTTCAGAAAATGACATCACTTTACTGTAATTTAGCCTTTAAAACCAGGAAAAGACAACACTTCTGCCATATTACGATATCCAAAATCTAAGATGTTATCCAGTCTCATATCTCGATATCGATATAATATCGATATAACGCCCAGCTCTAATTTCAGGTATGCAGCGCCTGTGTGAAAGGGGGCGCGAGTTGGAGATTCAAACCAATACGGCATTAACTTTTCACCTGAGCAAACGGATCCAGTCCGTTCAGAGAGTATTAGCCGACCACTAGCTTGGGTTCCCCTTGGCCACCCAATCCTTTTTCTTAGTGTCCCACATGTTCTACAAAGCTGGATTCGTTGCCCTTTCATTCTCCCCTCAGTCGACCTGCCAACAATGAGCCCAAGTCCCAGGCTGTCCAACCACTGAAACCAAAAAGAGGACAACTGACCCCTGACGGGAGGTCATCTTTATGCTTTGGTAATTTGTGATGGAATCTTGGATTGAGCTGAACTCTGTTTCCTTCTTTGTTTTGAAAGAGAAACCTTTGCATTTTAGGTCATTTCTTTGGTGTTTTTTTTAGATTATGTGGTTTTCTCCCGCTGAAAAAGTCATGTATCCTGTAAGTGAACTAGGCCTGCACGGTTAATCGGTATAAAATCGCGATTTCGATTTCACCCTGTTCACAATTTCATTTTTTAACATCAAAAGACTTTTTTTTAGTTTATAAATCACTGAACTGTTTAGGGCCAAAATACATTTCTGATCTGCTACTATACTACGAACCCCCCGGACCTGCAGGACAGGACAGGTGTACTTTCTGTCCCCAGAGTCAGAACTAAACAGGGGGAAGCAGCGTTCAGTTTCTAGTCTCCTCATATCTGGAATAAACTCCCAGAAACCTGCAGATCCGCTCCTACTCTCAGCTCGTTTAAATCAAGACTGAAGACCTTTCTTTTTGATGTTGCCTTTCTTCTTTAATGATTATTTTTTATACTGCGCTGTAACTTTTATTCTTGTGTTTTATTTTATTTATTATTATTTTTTTAAACTTTATTCTTGTGTTTTATCTGTTTTGATTTAATTTATTTATTTATTTTATTTATTTTTACCTTTTATTCTTGTGTTTTATCTGTCTTTATTTATTTATTTTTACTGTTTTCGTGTAAAGTACTTTGAATTGCCCTGTTGCTGAAAGGTGCTATACAAACAAAGCTGCCTTGCTTCGCCTTGATTTTAATTTTTACCTTTCTTTTCTTGTCTTTTTTTAGGACTTTGATTCCTATTTAATTTTACGAGCCAACTGCATCACAAACACTACTACAACTACTACTACTTTCTTCTATGAGTTTTAAACAAAGACTGTAAGAAATAGGTTTTAAAGCACTCCAAGCTGCAATGCTCTCCCTTCTCTTCATTGAAGCTTCATGTTTACAGGCTTGTGGTGATGCCCAATGTGCCAACAAAATCTATTTGGTACTGCCAACTTGTTTTGTTTTGTCATAGTTCATGTGTGCAGTAAACATTACACTTCATGATAAAATAATCGTGGCAGATAATCGTGCTATCAATTCTAAGCTAAAGACTTCTTTGGTGCGTGTTTTCGATGTTGGGTATGTCCCCTGATGGACTTGTTTGTTTGAACTGGGATGCTTAGCTGGCAGGAAATCTCTTCGATCGGAGGTCGAGTTTCTCTTCAGCAGTTGTTGTCATAAACAGGATTGGTATCAGCACATGTCAAGGTATTTTATCAAGTTTTAAACAAATGGTTAAGCTCATGAGACAAGTTTTTTTCAGCGATTGTTGTTATCTTGTCTAAGTGTTGGACAGAATTTTTAGAGAAAAACTGCTCAAAGACTCCTTACAATGATTGATTTTGTCCAAAATAATTGATCTCCTTTGGTGGAAACTAAACTTGGTAAACATGCGCTGCTCTCTTTTTCTCCAGGATTTTGAAATCTCTCGGTGCACAAGTTGACTTCAACTAAACCCCAACTGCTACATGAAGCGGGCATGAGGGATGTGGTGGATGAGTCTCATGTTTTGCATTTGTGGCTGAAAGCTATTTTTCGTTTTCTGTTGGAAATCAGGCCATGTTGCTTGCATTCCAGCAGGTTTAGCCCGTGTTTGAAAACACTGCGAGCAGTCGTGAATTTGATTTGCCCAGAAGAAGCAACAAAGATGGAGACGATAATCTCTTCCTCTCTCGATCTGCTGTTGACAGTAACAGAACCATGGATTTTACAAAAGAATGTTTTGACATGTGGTTGGAGGTATGCGACCCTGTATGTGTGTGTGTGTGTGTGTGTGTGTGTGTGTGTGTGTGTGTGTGTGTGTGTGTTGCCCCCTACATTCCAGTAAAGGTAGCCTCCAGTAGCAATCTGCTCTACAGGGGGTAGATGAGGATGCCATCAGATAGAGATGCTATTGTTTCTAGTGTGTGTGTGTGTGTGTGTGTGTGTGTGTGTGTTTGTTTCCATGTCCTCTGCTCCGACTTGCTCCTCTAACTGTCCCAACAAACCAAAAACATATGTTATGCAGCAGCATACTACACAATGGAGCATATTGATGAGAAACCCAGAACGAAGGAGAGTGTGTTCATGTTTCCAAAGAATAATATTGATATTTGCATAAAGACAGGATGGGAAAATTAACCATTTAATCATAGTCATCTTTAAAGTAATAATGCCAAATATTCACTGGTTCCCACTTCTCACATAGTGACTCACATTTGCTGTTTTCCTTCATCTTAACAAGATCTTTGGGTTGTTGGTCAGACGACACAAATAATCTAAATAAATATGTCCCATTGTGGGCTGTGTAAAACTGGTATGGTCATTTTCACTATTTTAAAGAAGAATTGATTATAAATGAATGAAGAAAATAACATTATTTGCAGTGAATCTATTTTTTAGAGTATGAGATGTGATCTCCACGTTTCACCCAAACGACCGCCCAAAACCAAAGTTATTCAGTCTACAATGACATAAAGCAGACAGCCATAGTTGCTATATTTGCTTGAGAACTGACTTAAACAATTAGTTGTTGTATTTTCTGTAGGTTCTGTAGACTGTAATTGTTTTAGCACTTGGACACTATCACAACAAGTCTTTGCACAGTTAGAATGAGGAGTGGGCGATATAGATAAACTCCCCTGCGTTTCATTTTATGTGGAGACACCTATAGCTTGATATTGTACACTTTGTAAAAAGTTGCTAGGGGAGCTGTTTCTTGGTGTATTTTCCAGATTGTTTAATGTTTGCAGACATGTTTGCTTTAATATATTGCAGCATTCATATCAATCCTAAATATTTATCTCCTGAAGACTAGATTCCAATTTCTGTCCTCAGATTTTACATTTTCTCATGTAGCGACTTTCTTTTTCTAAGGAGGCGGTTCTCTTTCAATGTTAAAACGCCTCCCACCAAATAAAAGTAATCCGACTAGAAAAAAATCACACAAGGTTGAAGTGGAACTATTTACATTTTATTAAACGTTTGCTTCAAAATTCTTCATCGGAGGGTATTCAACCACCTATTGCTGCAGAGTGTGAGTGTGAGTGTGAGTGGGTTGGAATGTCTCTATCTCTGATCTGTGGAGCCTTTAGCTGTTTCTTTTAGGCTACGTCTACAGGCACACACTGAAATAACAACCTCTCTTCAGTTAGATACATCAGTACAGTGACCCTCAAACACACACAACATTGTTATTATTGCCCTGTGTGTGTGGGTGTGTGTGTGTGGGTGTGTGTTCGTAAAGTGTGTGTCATGGAAAAAAATGTAGAAGATATTAAAGCTACGTGGGAGATGTGTGTGTGTGTGTGTGTGTGTGTGTGTGTGTGGTTGCAGAAGTCCTGACCTGAGGCTTCTGGAGTTGTTATTGTTTTTTTTCCCCAACACTCTGCATTTTACCCTCTCACTTGGGGGCAACACACACACACACACACACACACACACACACACACACACAAGCACCATAGCCATGTTTTCTTTTTACCTCAGATTACACCAGAATTGCATCTTGATGGGCTGGAGAAAAGCTTTTTGAAACCCCTGTTGGGTTTTGTGTTCTGCGAGTTTTTTAGTTTTGTTATTGGAGGTGGTAAACCCCCCACAATACAGTCAATTGTATATTGTTAAGTTTTTCTCAACTCAAAAGCAGTAGAAATAAAAGACAGAGAGCAAGGGTTGTGAGTAGATTTCAGAAGAAATCTGTGCTGTAGAAAAATCGGACCGCTTTGTTTCGACCCAAAGTAGACTTTAAGGTACGTAAAGGTCTCTCACACCTCCTTTCCAGGAAGATTCTGTCTGAAAATGTAACTTTTTGATAAAGGAATCCAACAATCAGGCACACTATTCTCAAGTCAATGACATTAATTTAATCTGCAACTATTTAGACCATTTATTGTGGGTGATTGCCTGGCAGTGTTGCTCACCAATTCACTTTCAGTCCTTGTTGTCTGATGCTAGAATAACATCTAAAGACTCCATTCATCCGGTTCTTTTAAGCCCACCTTTTTTATTTGGTTCCTCTTTATAACAATTTCCCCCCAACCGCACTGCAGCTTTTATGTTCAACGCTTTGACATTAGAAGCAGTTTCCGAGCTATTATATTGAATTAAGCGGCGCTGTTGCAGGGCATAATTTGTGTGTTTTCTGTACGTCTGTGTTTATATGTTTACAGTTTATTGCATTGTAGCTATGCCCCAAACCCAAGAATGAAAGACACGCACACACATTCCACCATGCAATGTGGTCCACTCTCGTGGCTACTCTGGCAAGTCGACTCCAGTTTGTGGTTTAAAATGACACAAGACTCTCTTTGTTTAACGGATCTTCTCTCGTCGTCGTCGTCCCTCCTGTCTGCCCTCGGTGGCGTCTGACGGAAACACCCTTTCATCCCTCCACCTTTTCCCCCCGTCGTCGCGGAGTGGGACGACTGGAACCTCTGAGTGGGAAACCGAAATCTGTGGGTGCGGTGAGGAGGGGGGCGGTGGGTGTGTTGCATTCTTCGTGGGTAGGATTTATGAGGAGTTTGCCCAAATTGTTTATTCATGTTTTAGGTTTGAGTGATTTTGGTTGGATTTTTTGGTTTCTGAAAGCCGATTAAAGCTGCGGATAATCAATATTCAATGTCTCTCGTTCCATAAATAAGAGGGATTTAGTGTCATCGCTTGGATGTACAGTATATTCCTTTCATGATGACAGCCTCTGGAACAGAGTTTTTTTGATCACTGTAGGATACAAAAACTGTACTGAAATCTAGACCGATTAAACAATTTAACGTGAATAAGTCCTAATTACAGGAGAGTCGACCCTCACTCTAGTTGGGAGACTATGGCATGCATGTACTGGCTTAAAAAAACAAGTTTTTATCAAAACCACCATCCAGATATATCCATCTCACCTAAAAGTTGTTTTCCTTCTTTGTCAAAGACTTGTTAACTCGGTAGAAATGTTTTTTGTTTTTTTGTTTTTTTTAAGTAAAGCCAATGTGTTCAATAACTTTTTCTGTCCTTGGAAAGAAAGTTAAAGTTCATACAACCAAGTGAGCATGAAAGGACTATTACAGTATAAACTACTATAACTTGTCTTTTCACATGAAAATAAGGCCTCCAAAGCTTTAATTGAAGCATCCAGACTGAGTTTGCGTAGGACTGGACGTGCAGATGAATGAGTAGACGAGATAGCCAGAGTGGGATAGGGATGGATGGGGGAGTAGGAAATGTAGAAAAGGATGGATGAACTGGGAAATGTAAGGAGGACGGAGGAAGACGGTGGTTTAAGGAGGATAAAAAGGTGAATGAAGAGAAAAGACCAAGACAGGATGTGCGATGCATGAAAATATGGGAAAAAGAAAGACGAGTTGATGGAAATACAGACGGGGGAGCGGCTTTAGCTGTAGGCTGATAGATGGATAATAGGTGGATGGAGAGATAATAGATCAAAAGATAGAGGAGGTGGGAGAGAAGGACAGCCAGGGACCAAAGAGAGGTTTCAGATGTCTGGACACAGCTGCCAGATTGATGCGTCCCTGCCTTTTTGTCTGCATTTATCGTCTCACAACACACCACTTGCAGTTTTTCTCTTCTGGTCTTGAATGAATTTGTGTCTAAAAATTGAAGTAAAAGCCTTTTTTTTAAAACAATGTATACACTAAGTAAGGCTCAGTCAGAACATTTGTTTTGAGCCCCTAGTAAAATCAAATGGCATTTCGCTGTTACACTAAGTATTCATGATTTAACAGCTTTCCCATAAACAAATAAAAGTTATGGATACGTTCACTTTTTTTTAACCAAAACACATTATGTATATTATGCATTTTTTTTTCACATAAAACAAATTGCAAACACATTTTTTTTCTTGGCATCTCACTACTAAGTTCGTTTCAATCCACCTGTTTTTATGTTCATTTTCAATTTGCACATAAAAACACCTGAATGGCAACACCAGAAATATAAAAAACAAAGTATACAAAAGGATTCCCCTCGGCTGAGGCAGAACATTGTGTCTATCAAAGCATAATACACAGAAGTGCAATGAGAGCAAGCTTAGGCAGTGAGTAAATACCAATGAAACGTGCGTAAAGCGTGTGATGGAATTAAATTATCCACGTAGGGCTGGGCCGTACGGCCTATATCGCCTATCATTTAAAATCTCAATAACAATTTATATCCCAGTTCAAAACAAGATATTGCTTAATTGATTCCCAGCCGGGAAATTCCATTTTCTTTTCTTTTTTTAAGTTCAGTGGTATTATTTCTTAAGAGTTAAACACTCAAACTCCGCTAACCTGCTTCCTCAGGACGGTGTCCGTGACATTTGAATGCACACAGTGGTCCGGCAGCTCGAACAAACAGCCCCAAACTGTCATCCCATTATGATTCAGATGTTAAGAAAAAGCAAAACAGCATATACATATATATCTCTTCAGTGAAATTACCAAAACTAATCAAAGCATCAGTCATATTAACAGACTTCAGGGCCTTTAGAGGAAATGAACAAACACGGAGGAACGTTACATACTACATTTGAGTAGCGGCTTCTCAGATCTGTCAACAACTGTTAAAGGATCTGTTGATCGATGACTATCGATTCTATCTAAAGGTGTTGATCAAGTTATTGTCAACTAATGATCAGTTTCATCTTAAAAAACCCGTACAAGCGGTGGTTGCCGTTGAGCTGGCAGCAGCCAAATTTCCATTTTAAGGAAAAGGCTGAATTTAGCATGCTATCAGGACCCAAATCGACAGATACTTTCTTTGTATACCATCAAAAGAAGAATTCCACATTTTTTGATTGAACTTTGGTCTCCACTTTTCCAGTGTGATACGTTATGACTCGCATAAAAATACTTGAATAAAAGCCCAGCTGGAAAAAAATAAATATATGGAGAGTTTGAAAGCTGGCAAAGCAGCTTTGATCTGCCAGAAAGTAGAAATACACACAATGTACTCTCTCTGTCTTGAAAAAAGTGGGGGAGGGGCAATATGTCAGTAGAGAGGGCAAGGTCATGTAGTGCACGTTAAGAAGTTAATGTTTCACCCTTATTTAAATGTCGGTGTGTGTGTGTGTGTGTGTGTGTGTGTGTGTGTGTGAGTGTGTGGGGGATGAATGGGACACACATGCACACACGCACGCACATATACGACATTGATGGATCAATCCAGTCTGTCACCAGCCCGCCAGCCTTTTAACCTTTGCTATTGTCAGCACTTGTCACCGGATATAATGGCTTCCATACTTCACCAGAAACACACTGCCTGTGTGTGTGTGTGTGTGTGTGTGTGTGTGTGTGTGTGTGTGTGTGTGTGTGTGTGTGTGTGTGTGTGTGTGTGTGTGCATATAATTCAACTGTCACACCATCCCAAGAACAACTATAAAAGAATAAATTAAATAGCTTGGGGCTGGACTATACGACCTAAAATGATGAGACATTGTACTTTAAAGGAAAGTTCTGGTGTTTTTCATCATTTTAATCATTATACCACTCCTAACTAGCGGTTCTGAAAATGCCGACCCATACAAAACCACATGATGCCAAGCAGCATGAATCTACTAAAGCTTTCAAAACCAACCACATTTCACATAGTTGCTGTGTATTTCATGTTAGAACATCAACATGCAAAGCTTTGTTTATCAAAAACAATGGGGTTTTCCTTTAATAATGCTAATGTAAGCTTATAATATTAAATCAGTTGATCATATTTCCTGACTCAACCTGATTAATAACATGACCAGACAAACGGACTGCGCTGTGAGCTGATTGGTTGGTTAATCCTTTGGTACGATGTCACTGCTTTCGTAGCTGTTCCTCGGCTTACTTTGAATACAGGATTCAAACCATTCACTGGAAATGTGACGAGACTTCATTTAGGTAAAATATCCATATTGTCACTGTAATTGGATTTTGTGTTGGGACAGCTCCAAAAAAAAAAACAGGAAGAGTAGCCGCTACATAGTCAGCAACTAAAGAAATAAAGGAAATAAACACTTAAATTGAATCTTATCCAGAAAGAGCTTCTGGACCAATGATGTATTAATTTAGCTAATTCAATATCCTAGTAGAATTTGTGTTTATTATGAGCACCCCACAATGGACATCTGGTAATGGCTGATGTGGAAATAAAGGAATAAAGCTCCCATATTGTAAAAGATAAAGAAGAAAATATATATAAATGCAAGTTTCAGAACCCATAATGTGTCCCCTTCAAAATGATGCTGTCTGCTGTTTTTGCGTCCAAGTAGACCATGCTAGGGCTGCACAGTTAATTGCAAATGTGTCAAAATCGCAATATGGACTCGTACAATATCCAAATCGCTGGGCGGCGCAACATTTGTTAATGGGATTCATTCACTTTCTGTGATAAAACATCTAAAAGACAAATTTCTAGTGGAAGGGGCTATCGGATCCTGGGACAAAGTCTTATCAGACGGGGGTCCCTGGTCTCAGCGGTGTCGGTTTAGGGCTCGTTGATGTGAAAAACTTTGAGAACCACTGTTCTAAAGATTGTGCTCCTGTTCTGTACATATTGTCGTATGTCATATTTTTTCTAGATCAAGTGTCCTAAATTGCAAAACCAGATTAAAAGACAGTTTCATTGTGTTCATGTGTGTTCCTGTTAGCTTGCAGCCTCGGTGTCCCCAGTTCTACTGTTTTCATTTGTGTATTTGTTTCATCCCCATATCAACCCCAAGACTAAGCACTAATCCATCCCCAAAATGGAACCGCCCCCCCCCCCCGGTGTGTATATGTACACAAACCAAACTATCACACTGCCAGAAAAGTGTGTTTCGTCTCTTTTAGTGTGTGACAGTCACTCGAGTGTGTGAGTGAGGTTAGGTGTCACTGTTTGAATGTCAGGTTTATGATGG
This sequence comes from Etheostoma cragini, assembly GCF_013103735.1. Taxonomy (NCBI): domain Eukaryota; kingdom Metazoa; phylum Chordata; class Actinopteri; order Perciformes; family Percidae; genus Etheostoma; species Etheostoma cragini. The sequence goes on from NC_048425.1 coordinate 3,430,832, forward strand.
ATTAGAAAGACCCAGTTGCGTGTATGCGAGTGTGGTCATGTTGTTGTGATGGATTATGGGAGATGGAGTGTGTGTTTTTTTTATGTATAGATGTAGATGATGGCTGAGGGTTAAGGTCTGACAGGTTGGCGTGTCTTCAGGGTCCGGGGTTGCTGTGCTCCTTTGCAAAGCATTCTGGGTAGTAGAGCTTTGATGTGGCCGACAGCTCAGGGTCTGTAATGAGGGGCTTGTTTTCACAGATTAAGTCAGATTTCGATGGTATTACTGGAGTTTAAGGTGGTAAGAACGTCTTTGGTGAAAAGCAGTGGGGATTCTGCTCTGGATTTCCCACAGATCACCTGTCAATCAAACGCTGTGGGCGGCACAGCAATGTCTGTTTTCTTTGTAATGAAGTTTCTTTTCTTCGTCTGCGTCGGTTACGCTTACCACTCATCTCTTCTTCTCTTGATCCTGTTGTATTTTCTTGCCAGGAAAGAGCTGCTCGGCCCTGTTTTAGAAAAGTGTTTTCATAGGCGTTGCTGGACCCCTTTTACTGGGGCACGTGCCCCAGTGTTCATCTGCTGTGCCCTAGTAAAATCGCATGTGTGAAACCACTGTGGCAAGCCGGCATATTTTTCACATCTTACGCCATGATTTAAGAACTTGTTTCAATCAAAAACCTGAGGTGAGCTAGTAAACGTCTGCTCTGTCATGCTAAATAACAGCTAACGTTAGCGGAGGTGACATGGTGAAGGTCTATAATAAATGGTCTATTTTGTAACATTGACAATTAGACAAAGTATAATTAGGATGTGTTCAAATGTAATCTTGTAAAATGTAGTTTTAAATAAACATACTTATTCAAGGAGATGAGATGTTTTATACAAGCTTGAAATAAATGGAGGTAGTTGTGACTATTACAAAAGCAGCATTTATTTTGTCAATTTCTGGAACTTTTTTGACATATACATTTGTTGGATACATACTGTATGTGCTGTATTTTGATATGTTCTTTTTTAAACAACAAAAGTTGTATGCAATAACTAGGTTACAGTCGTTGTCTGTGAACATATTTTCCTTGGATCATATGTTTGTTATTAGAGATGGTCCGTTACCATTTTTTGTTTCCCGATACCCATTCTGATACCTGAACTTGTGTTTCTGCCAATACCAAGTACTGATCCGATACCAGTGTGTCATGTATTTTATTATGTTTCAACAACTGTATACTACTATTCCTCATGCTAAACTCTTTGCAAAACAGGAACAAACGAACAATGAACGCCACAGAACTTGATTTTATCATCCAGTTTGACAGTCATTTCCCCACAGTGGGGGGAAATACTGTAGTTTACTTCAAACTACACACGTTCTCAGATGCACATCAGGGACATAAAAAAGAAAACGTAGAAAAATAGCCTTCATTTTAACATGTCGCAAGGCTGCCCTTTAACAATAGTTTCTAAGTGAGTGACATGTAACATGGTGGATGTTGGTGGAAAGCAGGGAGAGCTGTGAGGATGGGTGAGGTGGGACCGTGTGGAGGCTACAGGTCCATCGCAATGAAGGGGAGTCTGTGAGACGGAGCCACGAGAGGCAAACACATCGGGGGGGTGTAAAACCACGGAGAAGCATACCTCCTCTGGATGCAACAAACCACGCACTGTTAACCAGAGAGAGGGAGAGAGAGACTTTACGCTATTTAATGACATGTATGGGGTTGATTGTTCTTATACAGGTTGTATGATGCTTTGGCAATATTGTTGTTATGTTCATGCCAATAAAAGCAAATTTAAATTAGAGAGAGAGAGAGGCGGGGGGGGGGGGGGGCTTAAGCTCACAATCAAGTTTACTCACATGTTGGTGTTCATCCTTGTGACTCAACCACACAATGTTTCTGTGGTTTCATGTCTGGCGACTAATGGCAACGATTGGTCCGTCAGTGTTAAGACTTTGACAGATCAAAACTGGACAAAAAAGTGAAAGGTTGTTAATCGTCATCCTTTTCCTTTTTTTTATTTCCCTTTTACTTTAATCTCCTCTAATTCCTTTCCTTTTAGCTCTCCTTTTTTTCGGTTCTTGTAATTTTCTTTACTCTCGTGTTATTAATATTTTTTTCCCCCTAACCTTTCCCTTTGCTGCCTCTCATCTTTTCTTTTCTGTCCTCTTCTCTCCTCCCATCTCCTCAGCTCCCCTTTATTGTTTCCTTTACCTTGTTTCATTTCCTCTCATCTCCTGTGCTTCCTTTCCTTCCCTTTACTTTTATTTCCTTCCCTTCTTTCAATTCCTTTTTTACTCGAGTCCTCTCCTTTCATCTCTCCTCTCCTCTCCTCTCCTCTCATTAATTACCAGATGATGGACAATTTGCTGGTTTTCAGTCCTTCGTGGCCTGTAAGGGACGTGTTATGCTATGTAAGGGAGGATGGAGAGTTGGCGGTCAGTTTTTGATTGGAAAAATCTGAAAGTTTGTATTGATAGTATTATGTTTCAAATTTTGTTTAGTTTGTTTTCTTTGTCTTGTTTGATATGTTGATTTTCCGTGATTATGAATCTTATTTGAACATGGGCCAATAAATCCTCTCCTCTCCTCTTTTGTCACCCTGGTATTGAATTTGATCCTACTGTGTCAGGGACCAGGGGTCTGCACTTCTCTAACGCTGGGTTTCAACAGGCAGCTGTTTTCAGCTGCTACTCCGCTGTATCTGTGACGCACAGCGGATTCCAAGCGAAATTGTGTCACCAGAACATGATGGTATACTTGTTTTAAAGGCAATTTGTTGTGGGTGTTGATCTGTCATTCTGGCCTATCACAAACTATTTGGTAAGTTTTCTGCTCCAGTGTCTCACACACACACACACACACACACACACACAACCTTAAACCCGTTGTGCTTAGTTTAGTTCAAATAACAGCAAGCAACTAGCTAGTCTTCATTGCCGCAATGCTACTGTTACCACAATGCTACGACTACAAAAATCAATATCTATATAAAAACTCACCAGGTATACCAACTGCTTGGGCAATCCTCTACCAAGCTAGCTGTCTACATCCCTGTATTCTTAATCATAAAGTATGCCATAGGTAAGTCACCATCTTTCCATTTGCTTGCGATTTTAAATATAGCATGCATGGATACACAGGAGAATATAATGGAGGCACGTTCTCGAGTCTGCCCTCTCATTGGCTACCAATCTCTCCAAAAGTTGTCTTGGAGTCAACTTTGGAAGAGCGGTGAACATCCGGGGACTTTTGGCAGCAAAATTTGTTAATACCCTTGTTATCATAGGGAAGGAATTGAACGCTCCACTCTGCTATTATTTCAGCTGCCTGTGAGAACCGAGTTTAAGGGGCCGCAACACTGCAAACTTCACCCAGAAAGGGCTTCTCTGTCTGGGGCATCTTTGTCTTGTTTGCTTCCATTAATGATTCCCAGGGAAAGGCCCTTAAGGACAACACACCCCAATAGTTGCAACATCAGGGATCAATGGACTTAGACTGTGGTGATATACATGCAAACAAACACACACACATCTAACAGTTGGTGCGAGCGTGGGAGCTTTTTTCTTTTTCCATCTCTGCTGTTCCCCTCCTCCCGGCCTGATAAAGAAGGCCTTGTGTGAGCGTGGGTGTGAGGAAGGGAGGAGAAGCTCATGAGGGCTCAGACTGGAGGGCAGAGGTTGATGGAGGGTGTGTGCTCCGGAGAACCTATACGAGAGCAGATTTGTCTTTTGTGCATTATGTGCATCTCCTTGTTGAATAAAAACTCTTAGTGTCGAACAATTCAAAGATAATAGGTGCCTTGCTTTACCTGTAGAGCTGAATGGAGAATTTAGCACTATCTATTTTAGTGACAGCTTCGGTTGGTTAGCCAGGAGCTTTATTGTCCTTTGTGTTTGGTAATTGCACCTCTATCCCTAAAATCATTGGAGCCTTGCCTCTCCCACACACACGTTGCAGTAATTCTTGCATTCCCAGTCCCTGCCCTCGTTCTGTAGAGTAGGTCAAACGAAGAATGACGCAGACTTTTGACTACAAGCAATTCAGTATCAACAGTGGAAATAAAGGTGAATTCAAACACAGGAAATGTGGGAGAAACTGGGCTCTACCTTCAGGGCTGTATAAAGAACTGGCAGCGACAACGTCCAGCTCCTGAGCCATATTTCCATGTTGCTAACCGCTGTTTCCAAATCCATTTTCTGAGGTGAGACATTATGTTTGAGAGCAGAGCAGTGGATAGCACGGACAATAGCCGGAGCATGAAGCTGGTGTGCAGCAGGGGGTACTGGGAGCCTCCCCCCCCCCCCCTGGGGGTCTTTGTTCCAGGGGTTTCTGCAGGGTCTCAGAGCATGTGTTGACCTGTCATGTTAATGGGTCTATTAAGAACCCTGACGCATAAAGTTCTATCTTTTAATGATCTCCTCAATGTTTGTTATTACCGTCTCCTGGATCATAAAGACCCTACAGCACATGTTTAAACTCAAGGCCCGCATAACAATTTAGGTTCACGATAAAAAATAAAAAAATAAAAAAAAAATAAAAAAAAATTGCCCCTCCTAGTTGTGCAGTCAACCAAAAAGACGGGAACATGTTTGCAAACTGCACGCAACAATCAAAGCTGAAATTTGGCACATTTGCTGACTTTGAGACTAGGACATTCCCACACAACCAGCAAAATCATGTCTACTATTGGTAGTGAAATTAGAATGCATTGTTTTGATGTATTCTATGATGACTAAGGAAACCTTTTTTTAGGGCTTTATGTGGACCAAATTGTATGCGAAAGGCAATATGAGACAGGCAGTAACACAGTCCAATATATTTGACTTCTTCCTATTAAATAAAATCTTGTCTAAAAACTATACATCTCTGGCCCTATAATGTGTCATTCTCCAATGTGGTCCTTTGAGAAATTTGAGTTTGACACCCATATCCTAGAGGTTTACGTTATGGTGCATGGCGCTGAATACTACAACATCCATGAGCCTCAGATGCCTGAAGAGAAGCTATCAGGGCTATGAATTAGAGCTAGAGATTCAATCAAAACACCCGCCATTGTTGCTGAATTGACACAGGACAAACCCCTTCACCCTCTGACATTTTGACATGTCAAAGCAGAACAGTTACACACTGCTGTTTCTAACCTAAAACTCTTCTCGGTGATTGAAAACTGTATATGAAGTACACAGAGAAAGTTCAAATATAAAATAAGTTCACCAAACACTACACTAGACCAATGCTGCAGACTGAGGAAAATATGTATTTCTCCCCATATACCCAAATCAGTCAACATGGAGAATCACAACAAAACATGTCCTAGTAATCATGCTACTACGGTAGTGTGCTTAACATTAGTAGTTCAGCAAACAGACAAACATAGACACTGTATCTATTACAGGTGTAGTTGGCTCATATTGTGCTTATGGTGGTGCACATCCTTGATGATGATGATCTGTGTGTGTGTGTGTGTGTGTGTGTGTGTGTGTGTGTGTGTGTGTGTGTGTGTGTGTGTGTGTGTGTCTGATGAAATAATTAATCAATGCTCACTTCTTCACACAGAAGGGGTTAGAAGCAGCAGTTTCCACAAAGTATGACCGAAGTACTACTGCTATACAATACTCCATTACAAGTCCTGAATTCAAAATGTTACTTTTAGCAAAAACGATTGTGTGTGTGTGTGGGATCAATTATCTTTTTTAAACTTGTTTCGTTCAAACATATGACACATTGATTCCGATCTTTTCCAAGCCTGCACAAATCCTCCTTTATTCTCTGGATGTCTTTATGTAAACAAATGAAAAACAGTTTCCTTCACTTTATTTCTCGCCAGCGGTTGTGTATCTTTGTGTGTGCGCGTGTATGTGTGTGATTAAATTTTTTGTATATCTCCACAGTCAAAGAAATTACATGACTTTTCCCAAACTCTGCTCGCTGCCAGAGGTTTTTTAGCATCTTTTCTTGTGTGTGTGTGTGGGTGTGCTCACGCTTAGCATGTGCATGTGTCTATACACACTGTTTCGCTATCAGACTTTCTTACAGCTGTGTTACCCACAGAACTACTAATTTTCTCTGTCAACCTTTCAGTCAGTAATATGAGGTTTTACACATCTTTAGGCACCGCCTTGCAATGCCACACACACACACACACACACAGACACACACACACACACACACAGACACAGACACACACACACACAGCTGCAGAATCGTTTTGTATCCCACTGTTAATGAGCTTCAGGCTAGAGCTGATGTTTTCAGTTTTTGATAAAGAGTTTGTTGTTTGATGCTGTGTGTGTGCGTGCGTGTGCGTGCGTGTGTGCGCGTGCGTGCGTGCGTGCGTGCGTGCGTGTGTGTGTGTCAGTCAGGTGATAGCCTAGTGATGACAACCTGTGACCAGCATGGCAATTCCCGTTTTTTCCAGTGCACAATGACGGGCACCATGCCACTGTTCATATACACGCGTGCACACACACACACACACACACACACACACACACACACACACACACACACACACACACACACACACACACACACACACACACACACACCAGAGGCCATGAAGTCACCCCTCATTTCTAAAAATAAAAGGGTGTGTCTGACCTGTGTTTGTGTGTGCGTGAGTGTGTGTTTCAGCACATAAAGAGGGCATTCTTCTTTGTCTCCTCGGTGCCTGGAGTGACCTCACCCTGTCTGGACATCTCACAGTAGCATGGCACACACACACACACACACACACACACACACACACACACACACACACATTGCACAGGCATGTAGGTCAGACTACTGTGAAACTGAGCTGCAGTGCTGTGTAACTGAACAACTTACAATACTTATAACTTACTTGGAGCCAGGGGTGAGGCAAATAATTAATCGTTATTGATAAACTGGCATCACTAGAGTTTTTTTTTTTCTAGTTCAGAACGTTTGTATCTGGAAGTGCTCTCTTTCTGGCAGTTCATCTTTTTTGCCAGGTCATTCATGCCTATTGAGTATTTGAATGATGACCCATATTGCTGAGTGGGTTTAAAAGGCTCACACTCTTGCAGTTTCTTACACATGGATTTGTAAACACCACTGAGCAACCTTGTAATGCAGAAAGTTAATATACAATTCATTCCTGTCTTGTAGAAAAAAGGGAAATGTTGCTGTAATGTTACTTAAGTAACATTGAGAATTCAGGACTAGTGATGTAGTATTTGTATAGCAGTAGTACTGCGGTCATACTTTGTGGAAACAGCTGCTTCTAACCCCTCCTGTGTGAAGAAGTGAGCATTGGTTAATGACTTCATCAGCCACACACACACACACACACATACACACACACACACACACACACACCTGCCTATAATAAACTCTTTTATGGCCACTCTCTAATTATACCCGCTCACTGGGGATAAGTATATAAAACCCACTCTTCCTTCTTTAAGCTCTTCTTTCTCCTTTTCTCCCACCATTTCATCTTATCTTTTATCTTCATCATCTCCCCTTCTTCCTTTTTTGCTCATGTATTTTTCTTTGTGTCCTCCCATCATTCTCATATGCGTTCTTCCCACCCTTCCTCCCTCCTCATACTTTCCTTTTGCCTTTCCTCACCCATTTATCGCCCTTTTATTTGTCTTTCTCCTGCCCTTCCTCACATCATCCTCACCACCTTTTCCTCTTAGGCTCCCCCCACACACATATTAATCACCTTCCTATCCTCCCTTTCTTTTTCCCTTGTTACTTCTCTTTGTTATAACTGACAGATTACTTTTGGCTCATACGCTGAAACGCGGAACCAGCAACCATCTATTTCCCACTTTGTCAAATGCATTGAACTCATGCCGGAGTCTCTCTTTGTGTGAGTGAATACGTGTGTGGAAAAAGCTACTTTTTTTTCTGTTTTCCTTTTAATTTATCTTGGAATCAAAAGTCCATTCTATTATATGATCTAGATTAAAAGCTTGAAAGAAGTGTCAGTTCATCTGCCAGCGCTGGAACTGGATCCCAGTCCACCTAAACGAGTTTAAGGAATGTCAACTGAAGACTTCAAACCCCAAGGTTGTGATAAAGTTGCCTAGTTTAAGTGGTTGCCCGCTTCTGGGTTTTCCATGTTTGGAGTGGTATTACTACAGGATAAAATTTATAAAATATTAACCTTTTGAAGTCAGCATTCGTGACCGCATTAGGCCTGGGAGAACAGCAGTAAGCTAATATACAAAAGATCCTGATTTATGTTTGAGTTGGCTCACAAGGCTAAGTTCCTGCTGCGCGTCTGTAAAACCCCTAAAAGCGTGAAATCAGACCTGTGTTTCCATGACATGCATTCCCTTGATTTTGCAGCAAGATAGTGAATGAATGAATGAATAAACGATGGAGGGACAAGTCTGCTTTCTATTCTCTTATGGTTTAATCAGGAATATTTCCCTTTTTTATATGCCCCTGAAGCATCTTTAAAAGACACTTTTACTGGGTTAACGGTGAAATTCCCCATGGTTTTATATCTGAAAGGAATGGTTAAAAACAAAAATGCTGACCTGCCCGGCAACCCCTGAAATATAAGGTCTGGCTTGCTATGTGTTGAGTGTGAAATGAGAGAGAATACTTCTTTAAAAACCACAGTATTAATTCAATTTAATCCCGCCCACTTCTAATAGAATCAGTCATCCATAAAGTAAAGCCATACAGGTACTTTATTCTCACACCAAACTCCATTCCAAAATGAGACAATTTAGCCCAAGGCACTCTAAAAATTTCTCTAGACTCTTCTTTTTACATGCCTCCTAAATAGCATTTTATCACTGCCTACATTGATATGAACAGATGTTTACGGTCTTACCTTCTTCTTACTCACTTCTGGCAATAAGCTGTACACTGGGTTAAAAACAAATCCTGCATAAGATTTTAAGATGTTGACAGTGGGTTGTTGTAGCATGAAAAAGGGTTTCTGCCTTTATTTTTGGTTTATAGCCATTGCAAGAAAGCATTAAGAATATTGTATGTTTTGTAAATTTGGATGAATTCTTTTCAAAATACGGCGTGGGTCCCTCATGAACCAAGTAGTGATATGGTGGTTTGCAAATATAAAATCTCTAATGTGTAAAAAACATTCATATAGTGGACTATTAACCTGACTATTTGAGTATCGGGGTTGGTTATTGTTTGACGTACCGGTGTGAAAATGATAAACCAGTTTCTGTACTGATTCCAAAACATTTTGCTTTTAGAAATACACCAACTCTTCTTTTTGAAGATTGTTTCTGTTGCCATTTTACACTTTTTTATGGAACAGAGGAAAGTGTAAAGACATACTGGAAATGGGGAGAGAGAGGGGTTGATATAGTACCAACAAACCCAGTATGTTGTCACACAGGAAGCGGTACATTTCCAGTACTCAGACAAACTGGGTCGATATAGTGGCTTGGAAATGCATCGCAGTTCTAGTTCCTACACTGCACGAGGATGTTGTCACAGTACTTTTTTTAGATCTTGAAATTAAGCCGCTGCAAAGTGACGTTGGCAAATATCTTTTCCTTTTTTTAAAAAATAATCACATCCACCACAGATTTCTGTACCGTCAGGCCCACATCCTTTCCTGTCGTTGGTCCAGACGGTAGATCGGTTAGTCCATCTGTGTGTGTTCGTCTCTTTCTCGCCTTCCTTTCCATCCTTTGCCTTTTTCTTGTCGACGTGACTTAGGTCCAAACTCAAACCTCACACTGCACCGCACACTCGTCAATGTTTCACCCCTCTGCAGCCTTAAAAAACATCCCAGCAATGCATTAACAACACAGACTTCACCACTGTTTGACCCACAGTCAGCACTGTGGCAAATACACACACACACACACACACACACACACACACACACACACACACACACACACACACACACACACACACACACACACACACACACACACACACACACACACACACACTATTATGGAAGAATGTGATGGGTTTATGTGGGATGTTTGGTCCAGGCTGTTTTGGAGATGTTCATTAGGGCGCTGTTGCCATGCGGACAGAGACAGTTGGACAAAAATGTCTTCCAAAAATGGGTTTTAAAGGAGTCTGCTTGGCGGCGTGGAAGTATCCTTGAGTGACTTTTTAAAAAGCTTGTGCTTAAACTGAATGTGCTTCTGTTTGCCGTCCAACTTTTTTTTTCTTTTTTTATCTCGAACAATTCTTTGTCTCCAGATCGAGGATGGAGGGAAGGCCGCCCTGTGCAAGAAGCTGAAAGCCGGCGACGAGCTCATTAACATAAATGGATCCGCCCTCTACGGCAGCAGACAGGAAGCCCTCATCCTCATTAAGGGATCGTACCGGATACTGAAGCTCGCAGTCAGGAGGTAAACACTCGACAACAATGTGAAAATGGCTGCACAAAGGGCTCTTACGTTGTTGACACGCACACAAGATATCTGCACGCACACAGATTCTTCTCCGGAATAGTTTCACGACTTCAAAGTGAATACTTGGGCATTTGTCTTCCGAAAAACAGATGTGCGTTTGTCGGCCGTTGTTTAGTTCTTCTTCTCATTGGCACTTTAGATGTCTTGGCGTTGAATCTTGGAAGGAAGGTGAGGGAGGAGACGAGGAGTAGGTGACTGTGCTTTTCCTGGTCTGTTAGGAATTTTGCTAGCCTTGCATACAAACACATTATCAGAGCAGTGTTTCACAGGAAGTAACCTTTGGCTTTCAGGGTGTCACAGAAAGGAAGCTGATAAACTCTGATGTTCAAGGAGGAGTGGATGTCTGGGATTGTGTTAAAAGTCATTTGGAATAGTGTGTCCTGTGCAGAATTATTATGATAATTAACGAACAATTCCAGTGTTTTTCCTCCTTATTCTCATTCTTATAGCCAACTTTGCAATCTTTTTTTAAAGATTATTTGTCGCCATTTTTAGACCTTTATCACGACAGGACAGCTTAGACATTAAAGGGGAGAGAGAAGGGATTGACATGAAGCAAAGGGCCGTAGGTTGGAGTCAAACTTGCGGCCGCTGTATTGAGGACTGAGCCTCTGAGCTACCCAGGCGCCCAACTTGGGACTCTTCTTCTTCTCACACTACTGTAGAGAATTGGGAAAGACTAAATCTGACAAGAAATAAATTACATAAACACACCCACAAACTAGCTTGATGAATTAGCGATTATAGCTGATTGCAGGGGGACTTAGTGTGGAAAAAGTTAGAAAATCCTTGCACTTTGGGAAAATGTCTGGGCTTTTAGCAGCTACGTGCTCCGCTATATTCACCATATATTCTCATTGCTTGGCAAGTATTGCACTGTGGGCTAATCAGAGCTTTAATCAGCTGTAATCACCAGTAAAACCAAAACAGATGAAAGATCCTAAAATGCTTTCAGTCAGCTAATTCATCACAATGAGCGACCCCTTTCACATCAAACACAGTCTTTTGACCCATTATAAATATGAAAATATGATCATGAGCAGCTTTAATGGTTGTTCTCACCACCGTGACGCTTGTTGGGTGAAATAAGGAATATAAATTGTTGCTTGTTTCTGTTTCCCACCCTGCTCCTCCCAGCACGGCGACGGTGTTTTTGGCTCAGGAAGCAGAACTAATGGCAGGACTATTTCCACTCTGTGAACTAAAGTTAAGTTAGCGTCTTTAGTGAAACTGCCTTGCAGATCTGAGGTCAGATGTAAAAGCATACTGTATCAGCTCAAGTTCAAGGATATATGCTGATCTCTATGAAACATTTTGAATTTAGCACTTTCTATTAGATTTTTCTCACTGTATTTTAAGGACCTATCTTTGGGTTCCCCTGTCAGCTAATTACTTATATTTATACACACTTTTGCTTGCTATCATATTAATCATGTTGCATGTTCCATTAAATTACCCTTGGTTCTAGCAGCAAAGATGTTTATAAAATACACTACACTACAATACTGTGAACACAACTCAAGTGAAGAAACATAAATATGTATGCATGTATGTATGTTTGTGTGTATGTATTTGTGTATGTGTGTGTGAATCTTGATGTACCAAATACATACAGTATGTCTGTCAGTATTTTTAGTTAATGAATTAATCCCAGACTCTAGACTTGTGTTGTTGCCACTTAGTGGATGTAGGTGGAAATGCAGCACGTTTGCAAAGTAATACAGTATAACTTACTGTAAACCTTTCAGAGGAAAACGTGTTTTTATGTTTCTGTGCTCCTCTGATACTTTCACTAATTCCCAGCTGGACTCAGACTTAAAACCAGTGCAGAAGATTGTCTTCTCTGGACAGTTTGAGACAGCTGTTTGTCAGCAACACGTCTTGTTTTATCTTTGAAAGCAGAGCCAGCAGCCAGAGCGTTGCTGGGTTTTCTGCTCCTGTTTCTGCAGCAGGCGGACCCCCTGTCTAATGCTGTTAGACACACACATACAGGCCAGCTCACACACACACACACACACACACACACACACACAC
>NC_048425.1:3445951-3449200 GCF_013103735.1 Etheostoma cragini
ATGTGTAAGTGCAAATAATTCTGCTGAACAAGATCCACAAAATATGTTTACATCCACGACATAAAAATAGCATACTCTGCTGCGTACTGAATATTAAAATTAAAATTTGACATAAATGACTTGTTATTTTGTACAGGAACCACGTAACGCCACAGATGATAGATAGATATTGAATGACGAACTATGGCACATATTTCTGCATAGATAGATAGATACTTTATTCATCCCAAGGGGAATTTTAGGCATCCAGTAGCTTAGACCATAACAGAAATAAAAACACATACATATCTCACATACATAATGTTGCCTTTCAGCCCCCCCCCCCCACCCTATTGTTCAGTAAAACAACAACCTCAGGTAGTTTTTCTATCTTTTCAGGGTGTTTTTGGAGGGCTGATGATGAATATATTTCTGGAAGGGAAAGAATGTTTGGGGATGTTTTGTTAACTTGACCTGGAAATGTTTCTTCTATAGTACTTCCTGTTTTTACCGACCTTTTGTTAGATCCAACTGTGTGTGCTTGCGTGCTTGCGCGTCTGTTTAACTATATTTGTGGGGTCCAAAAACCGGTAATTCAGTATACTAATGGGGTCCCAACAGCTTTATGGGACCAAAATGCTGGACCCTACAACTTTAAGGGCTGTTTGAGGGTCAAGACTTGGTTTTAGAACTAGGTTATGGTTTGGTTAGGGTGGTGGTGATGGTCAATGTTAGGCATTTAGTTGTGATGGTTAGCATAAGGGGCTAGGGAATGCATCATGTCAATGACTGGTCCCCACAAAATAAGTGTGTGTGTGTGTGTGTGTGTGTGTGTGTGTGTGTGTGTGTGTGTGTTTCTCTCAGTGGGCAGCCATGGAACAGGCAGGAGGACATTCTTCAGCTTTAGCATCATTTCCTGTTCTCTGCTAAGTTTGCCCCCCCTCTACTTCCTGTCCAGCTTGGACTTAATGCGTTTGTGAACTTTGTGTGAAAAGAAACAACTTGCAGAGACCAAACAGTTTATTTACAGGTGCTGATGGAATAGGAAATGGCTCTTTAGATGCAGAGAGATTTTGGGGGTTTTACACTTGTTGAAGCCTCCCTTTGTTATTCAGGCTAATTAGACCTGAGTGTAAAATCTTCATTGTTTTCCCCCAAGAAGAGTCAACATAAAAGTATAAAGGAGCAATAATCTGAAACTAACTCTGATATTCTTTTTACAAACAAACACAAATATTTTAAAACTTACCACTGTGCTCACCAGGCTTGACAGTGATTTCCTTTACATCCTTAGAAACTAAGAAATCAGAGAAAATTCTGAAATTTGAGTCGGGTCCAGACCTTTTAAAATGACCGTAAACTTGCTCATTTTCAAATGTAATTCCTTAAGAAAAGTCTATTTTTCTCTGTCTGGTTGTGCCAGTCTTCTGTGTCTAGGCATGTCAAGATGTGCAATGCCCAGTGGGAAGAGAAATAACTTCAAATTACGCCCTTGGGTTGGATCCAGGTCTCAGATATGGTGGGTTCAGCCAGGTCACTTCTTAAAGATGCAGCAGTCTCAGTTTTATTCCTCTAAATGTAGGTGTACTTGAGCCCAACTGATATATCGCCAGGCCGATATTAGGCTTTTCCCAATCTGTCTACATTTGTAATGGCCCATTTATTTTTTATTTTTTATATTCCTTCATCAGAATCATTTATAATGACAAATGAATGATTCTAATAAATATTTAAAAAATAAAAACGGACTGGGCGCTGTACAACGTCCCTGTTGGCAACACTGAAAAGACTAACTTTGTATTTTTATACATTTGTACAGATGTTCCTCTGTTCTGTTGTGACAATAAAACAAATTATTATTATTTTAGTGAGAACTCATAAATAACTACAAACAACTAATGTTAGGGAAATCTATACTGTGTATCGGTCAATATATCCAAATTTCAGACTTTGAATAACCAATATTCGTATAGGTCAGGCTGTAATTGGAATACTATCATTTGTCAGCATAAAACTTCGCTCACCTTTTACCCATTAAAGAGTGCAGTTGTTTGTTTTGTAATTGCAATATCAATCTTTTTATATCCACGGCGGCAACATCACTTTGGAAGGTAATCTCTCGCAAACTCAGAAGAACATCCAAATACAAGTTGGGAAAAGAAAATGAGCCATATTAAAGGGAAACAAATGAGGAAATATCCCCCAGACTGGAGTTACGTGGCAGCACGAAACACTCACAGTGGAAGGGGGAGTGATCATAAGGAAATTAAAACGGTAATTACAAGAGAGGCCAAGATCATATTTGATGGTTTTTTTTGACAGGGTAAACAGGACTTTATGACTAAGCTCTTTCATCTGAGCTCACTTTTTCATCTCTGCTACACATTGACTAAACATTTATTTTGCCGCGGGCTGGACACGGAGAATGAGGAGGAGATGAAAGAATGGAAATAGGGAAAGTAGGTGAAAGAGAAAAAACTGTTTAGGTACTGACCAAAATGTGTCTGTAACACTGAGTACACAAAACTACAAAGGACTGAAAAAGAACTCTGAATGTCTGTTGTGTTGTATTATCTTATTCTATTGTGTGTGTATTATATTGGCACTAGTATTGACATTTTACAAACATTATTAAGCCAAAGTTCCATATGTGTTCAACCTCAATCCATTCCCATCATGTCTGGTTTTTCAGCTCTGTTATCTAGCCAAAACTAAGATCCTGGCTTTCACTTCTAAAATATTCTACATGACTCTCCTTCTCCTTCGCCTCTTCTGGTATCAGTCTCTGTTCCTGTCGACCGATGTGCTGCCTCTCAATTTCACAGTTTGTTTTTTCCTGTTCATTTCTTTCCATCTTTTTCCTGGAAAATGTCATCATCCAACGCTCTAAATCTTCTCTGACATGCTGACTTGCTCTTTTAGTTTTTTTATGTTGTTTCAGAGGCTTGTCAGAAGAAGTGAGAAGTCTGTGAGCCCAGACACACACAACAAACACGCACACACACATATACACATTCATATGCTTGTTGGGAATTTTACTGCAGACTGATTGATGGGCAAATTGTGCGTACACGCACACATAAACACACACATACTGATTTCTGTACTACAGGGTCCCGGGAGACCGGGCCAAGACTGATGTCTGCGGTGCCAAGATCCATGAAACACAATAATCGGCTCCCCATCACTCCTTCCCAAAGTGAACAATAGACATTCTTGGCATTCCTTAAGACCTCTTCCTCACTCTCACACACACACACACACACACAC
>NC_048425.1:3449210-3452731 GCF_013103735.1 Etheostoma cragini
CACACACACACACACACACACACACACACACACACTCACACACACAATTGTGGGTCTTATTAGGGCCCTAGCTATAAATGATTTTGATCGTGACGCTTTTAACGATGAATTATTGACATTAAGGAGGTGGTAAAAAGATGATTCAGGTAGGACTTGAGATTCTTAGACTCCCATGATTCTGAAAGGATTCACTCATTCCAAATATGTGTTATTGTATGTTAATGGTGCTATACCAATGGAACTCTACGTCCATTCTCAGTATCGACTACTAACCGTGATAGTACAAAGGAGGAGAAAACTAATTTAGCCCTTCAAAGAACTTTGGCTTTAATAATCTCCCTGGGAGAAGGGAGGTTGGCGTGACTCAAACTGTATGCATATACCTAGTAGTCAAGCCAACTGGTCTCACTCTATGACTGAAACATGTGCCAAAGAGTCGTAGAAAAATGGACCATGCAGATGTTTAAAACAGTATTAGTTTATTTTTTTATTTTTTTTAATGCAGCAGAGCAAGCCAAAAAAACAGAGCAACATTTGCAATATTCAGGAGTTGTGTTTCTGGCCACCCAATCAATGTTATATATTATTATCAATAATATTCACTCTCCTTTTAGCTCTGTTTTGGTCTCTACCAAATAAGTATTTGTGCGTGTGTGTGTATGTGTGTGTGTGGGTGCTCGATGCGTGTGGTCTGCTACAGTTTATCTGTCTCCTCTGGCCTGGCTTTTATTAACTGGCCCATTAAACTGCGACTCCATGATACATGACACTGCTCCCCCCCACACACACACACACAAACGCACAGACACATACACAATGGTTGTCTCGGACACACACACCCATACCTAGAGGCAAACTTGGACCCACACACGTTAAGAAGATGTTTGTGTTATGGAGGAGGGACCAGGACATTAAGTGTCATCATACTAAATCAGTGGTGTTGAGAGAAGGAGCGGATGCTCCATTTAACCCTGTAACCTCACTCGCCCTGTTAATGATTATTTAGTCTGTAAATTCTCATCACAAGTTTCCAGACCCCATATGCTTTTATTTTGTCTGACCACCAGTCAGAACAAATTCTAATCTATATTAACATGACCATGATATATAACAAGCAAAAGCTGCAAATTGGCAGCTTTTTGTTAAATCCATCAACAGCCGGGGATATTAAAAGTGTTAAAAGATGGATGGAGGCAGAATAAACTGCATAAACTGGAATTACAGCTGCACAAATGATAAAAAAGCAGATTAAAAATCCCAATATAAATAACCTCAGGTCTCACTGAAGTTACACGCACACGTACCGTTAGGACAGTAACAAACAGCGCATTGTGCTGCAGATGCTAAAGTGGACTTCACCCTTCCTGGTATCGACCTCTGGTATGAGCCTAGTCTCACTGTACTGATTAGCTGGTATGTCAAAAAAAGTGTGTGTGTCTGGGTCTCTACTGTTTTGTGTGCGCCTAAATAAGTAAATGCCTGTAGTACATGTCTATGAGTGTGTTTGTCAGAGTCATTTAGAAATCCATAACCAGGCTTGATGAAGGCCTATAATGCGGACAAACGGGAATCTGATTGCAAGCGTACACACACACACACACACACACACACACACACACACACACACACACCCATAAAGCAAACAAATAGGGGCTGATTGCAGGCGGTAACAAAGGGACAGAGGGGAGGAGGTGAGGTTGTTAGGCATTCTAGCACAGTTAACCCTTCACCCTTTTAGAGGGAAGATAGGGAATGTAAGGAATCTGCTCACATGCATGTAAATAACTCTCTCACACAGATCCTCACACACAGTCTGCAGGAGACATACTGTAAAGTCTCCAGGAAATCCTTTTGAAGCCCGCTGAGGGCCTCGCGCTATAAAGTGTCTGCTGCTGTGTGGTTGGTTAAACTTGTCAGACAAGTTCTTGATGTATGTCCTGCAAGGTTCAAGTCTGGTCAGACTAATGAATTGTTAGTGACACTAATACGGCCGTCACGTTCAGATTTTATAACTGTAACTAACTGTAACCCATGGGTCGGTCACACTGCAAAACTAAACGCTTGATTGCTTAAATATGTATTTCCCATAATGTACAACCAAAGACGATGAAAAGATGGGGTGGACGTGAAGCAGCAACAGTTCAGCCTTCAATACTGAAGCTAATAAAGCAGTCGCCAGACATTACTCTCTACTGTTTATTATTATAACTGGATAAGTATGTTTGCATGACTTAGAAAGTGAGCTATTTATATTTAGTAAGACATGTCACTTTGACCCAAGTTGCTGTAATCAGATTTATTTTATGCATGACATTACTTAAAACGACAAGTCAAATAAACAATGGTAATAATATAATAGTTATAATGATATAATTATAGTTTTATTCCTTTATCAGGCAGGTTCCCGCTTTTCAAAGTGATTATAAACAGCTTTTCTCTGTTTTACATTGTTGTAAATTTATCATATTTGTTTTTTTGGACTGTTTGCTGGAGGGAAAACAGGTTGTGATTGGATTTCTTCTTAATTGTGATAGACTAAATGATGAATTGGCATAACAGAGTTGTAGTCTGTCCTTCTTTTTGCTCATCACAAAAAGCATGTTTCTGTTCTAGAATTTTTACATTTATTTTTTAGAGAATTGCTTGATTTTAGCACGTAGCGTACAGTAGAGGCCTGACAGCTGCGATGTTGAAATGATATGCTTGGTATCTTAAAACCTGAGAATGCCTTATTTCTTTCAACTAAATGTATTTGTCCTCTACTGGATGTAGAACTACGTACAATTAACATCATGTACAATAATAACAGGCAAAAACACATACCCTTCACAGTCGCTGTGGGCACTACTTATATTTAACTGCAGTTCCTGTACATATTATGTATATTTAAAAAAAACTGGGACTCTAGGAGCTGTACAGGAAGTTGTAGTTTAATTACTTTCCTGTGAGTGACTACAATCTTAAGTAACCAGGTTACATATCAGTAGCATGGAGATCTAATGGTCAAAGCCATCATTCTTTGATAATATTCCTGTAACAGATGTGCATGCTTAAAGAAATACAGGCGATAAGGAGAGTGATAATAGGGACCTGTTCATCCATCACCTCCACTCGTAGAACTGTTCCTCAGACTCTTGCATTGTCCTGCAGACCTCCCATCATTTCTTACATTCCGCCCTTCTTTCACCACATTTTGTTTTTCTCGTCTCCCGGCCAAACTGAAAAAGCCCCCTTGTCTGTCCAACAGTCTCTGCTTTCTTTGGTCTTACGATCTCTTTTTCATGCTTTGCAAACACACGTGCATGCGCACATACACACACGAGTAAGAAGTACCTCTGCATTTTTTCCTCCCATCAAACAATAACAGCGTGGAACTCTGGGTATTATTTTAGCAGCCGTCCACCACTTTATCTGCTCTCCACAATACTTCCTCTCTCCCTGACTCACACATCCTGCCCGGGAGGGGGGCGAGAGAGGCGGGGAGAGAATGAGATTGTGGGGGGGGGGGGGGGGGGGGGGGG
>NC_048425.1:3452745-3496749 GCF_013103735.1 Etheostoma cragini
AGAAAATGCATAGTGCAGGAGGGAGAAATAGCCATGTTTTGTCTTGCAGCGAGAGAAGCGAGGGAGGAGGAAGAGAGGAAAAGGAGGGAGAGGGGATGTGAGCATCGATGGGTGGTTTTTCCCTCTTGGTCAGAGCTTGCCAGCTACTTTACTTCTTCAGAGGGACATCAGCTCTTGGACAAGCCTCAGATGTCACCAAACCAACCGGGTGTTTTTTTGTTGTTGTTTTTTTACATGGTGGCAAGTCTTCTCTGATAACTTTAGAGCAGTCTCTAAAGTTTTTGTCTAAGCATGTTCCTCAGTAGACACTCAACTCTTTGAACTTGAGCTCTGGGAATCAGGGATGCTGGGACCTGAACTGGGATCAGTTTGACAGCGGATGCTTCAGCCTGCAGAGTCTGGTAGGTCTTTGCTGATGTTCCACATCGGTTTAGGAATCATATATTATCTTCTCTATGAGTTATTTGAAAATTCAATTAGTGGACCTTTAATGGCTTACAAACGCGGGAAAAGTTTGAAAATAGCACATGATTTCTTTTACATACCCTAATAAACACACTTCTCCTCCTTTAATTTCCTTCTTTTTTTTATTTTTTTGCGTCATTCCTCTCCTCTCAAAGTCATGTATTGCAACAGTTTCTGTCCTTATCTGGGAGACTGTATAGAGTAGACATCTATTTGTCTGGCAGTCATTCTGTACCGTACTGTATTGAGACTGTGTGTGTGTGTGACTCAGATTATGCATGTTGACCTTTTGCGGTGTCAGTCAGCTGTTGCCGTTTCTGACCATTTAGTGGGACATTCCAGCAGATCCTTTCATAGAGGCTCATTCAGAGCTGCGAGCCGGAGAATTTATAATTTCTCGGCCTTTGACTGCTGCCGAGTCTCACCAGCTCTTCTTCTTTTTGTCATAGTTTTCAGTTTTTTTTCTCCTTTGTTTTCTTATCACTTTAAGATGAACAGATACACAACTCTGAGAATGTCTTTTTGAATTGAAGCTTGCCATGGCTTGCAGACCCGATTGGATTTCGTGGTCGGTTGTCGTCACAGCGACACCACAACAGCGGTCAATTCACTCATTATCTCGGTTTCCACGCCAAGGACAGACTGTAACCTCTCGTTTGCCAGCAAATTCTTTGAAAAACTATGATTCATGTGATTTCTATTTGTTTGTTGTTCCTGGCTGAGACAGGTAGCCAACTGGGTTACAGTGTCAGAAACTGGAAAGGGGGGGGTTCTTTGTATTATGTTATTAACAACTTTTGAAGCTGACCTTGATACCTCAAAGGGACAGTGGTACTTTGGTGTACTTTCCTGTGTCCTATAAATGAAAGGACAACAGAATTTATGGAGACTCTATTACCTCGCTGTTACTGAATGAAGCCTGGACAAAGGCCTTGGAAACCTTTTTGTAACACTTTATTCCCAAAGAAGGAGTTTTCGCAGCACATTAAAACTTTACCTTCCAGATGCAGAACTGCATGCTTTTTGGGGTGGATGCTTGACGAAGCAGTCCAATGGAGGAACAGTCTCTGTTGCGTCTTAGCCGCTTCTTCCAAGACAACATACTTGCTATGAAGCAGCTCATAGAAAGACTTTCAAATGTCTAAAACAAAGCACAAACAGGTCAAAAGCATCTAGATTCAAACTAAATTAAATTTGGCTGAAAGGTGAAACTTTGTCACTAGATGATTTTGTATTACTACTTTGTGTTTATGTTAATACATATGTATCACAGTATATCTTATTTGTTGCTTATATGTTTTTAGATTTGAAGGACTCAAAACCTTTATATCTTTGGGTTTTGGATGGATTGGCAAACCTGAAGTGGATTCAACAAGCACTGCAATGACAACATGTATGTAACATGCTGTTGAAGTCATTCAAGCATTGCTGAAACAAAAGTATGTTGTTGGACGTCTAAAAACCATGCCAACTGGGATGAATGCATGCATGCATGCCGCCAGCCTTTTCTTCTCTTAGTGGTAATAAAAAAAAAAAAAAACACAATTCATGATAAAACAAGGTGTAGTGGACCACTACAATGAATAGTAGTGAACAGTAAAAACTGCTTATTTGTAGAAAATATGTTGATACATTAGATTTCCATTCTTTTCCGTAGCTTTGGTTCCATGTAAAAGATGCAGTTATTCTTACCCCCCATCACCCCCCCACCCTATTTTTGGAAGAACAGCGATTGGTTACGTGGTTTTGGAAGAACGTTCCCCTTCTCCCCTGCATGGCTACAAGAAAAGCACAGTAGCTATATGACATCCTTTGCACATGTGTCAGCGTTTTTTGTTGTTCTATACATCATACGTCTAACTTTGGTGTCACATTGTTTGTTTTGATTTTCACGGCCGTCAATCTCTGAAAACTAAACTTGCAGAAAAGAGGATTGCTGATTTTTTTTGTCTGGTAGAGTTTGGACAATTCCCACACTTATTCATGCACACACACACACACACACACACACACACACACACATACAGGCTATCGCATATATACAGAAACACACGCAGGCTCTAGATAAACTTTCTCAGGGGATAATTTAAGGACATTGTCAGCGGAGTCGAACAATCAGTGGGCACAGATATAAATCCCTCTTAAGGAGCGAGAACCAGGAAACAAGAGTGTTTATTTTGGAAATGGTTCCCGTGCTCTTGCTTTATCATAAACAATAATACTCAGAAATGGTCCCTTTCTTTCCCTTGTGGTGCCAGGATACGCATTCCGCTCCCAAAATTGCACCTCCAAATGTTTCTCAGAAATACCCAGAATAGTCACATTTTACATTTGGTACTTTGAGAATCTTGACCAGACACTTTGAGGGGACTCTGTCGGTGGGAATCAAACCTCATCATTAAACTTTGCCATTCTCACCAGCCTCCTTTTGTATTGGTTGTTTTCGGCGTCCTAGTCAACAGAGACAAGTCCATGTTAAGAATTAAGAATATTCCAAGTCAAGTGTCAAATCAAACAAGACAAGTCCAAGATAACGCCTCACATCAAGTACAGATGAGTTTTGTTTGGATTCAAGTCAATCAAGAGAAGTCCAAGTCAGGTTTGACACAGGTCAAAAGTCAAGTCAAAGTCCAAGTTAAGTTAAAATCTTGTTAAATCTCAATTCAATCAAGACAACCAAGCCAATTACAAGTCAGGTTTGAGCCTTGTTAAGTTTAAAGCCAATCAAGAGAAGTTGAAGTCTAATGCTAGACATGTCTCCACAAGTAATTTGAGACAAGCTTAGTCACTCATCTTGTTCAATGTCAGTTGACACAAGTCTGGTTTGACATTCAGAAGTGAATCACATTAGTGTCAAAATCTCATCAGACAACTAAAACACAAGTTCCAACTTATTAAGTCTGAGTCCATTTCGAACTTTCAAGTCAAGTCTCAGGTCAGTTTACCAAAACCCAAGTCAAGTAAGACGTGTTAAGTACCAAGTCAACTGGGACAAGTCTAAGTCAAGTCTCAGGTCAGTCAAAGTCAAGTTTGAGTCATGTCAAGTCTAGTCAGCAGCGTTCCTTTTTTTCATTCTCTACATGTTACAATTTGTTTTTTCAACAGCAGTTTCCCCAGCTGGGTATTAATCTAAAACACATAATGGTCCATTCAGACTCTGAGAATGGGACATTCATACCTGGCTGGGCTTTCTCTCTTTCTATCCTTGTTTCTAGTTCTTTTTTTCTGTTTCTCTTTCTGTCTCACACTCATGCACACACACACACTGTCTGCAGGGGGTTGCATTGAGCCAGGCTCACAAATGAGATCGGAAGTCTGTATAAGGGAATTAGTGAATATCATGGGATACACTGGAATGTCTGGCTTTGGATCAAACTGGAGAACTTACTGTACATGTTAGATGAGTTTTTTTTAATGGCTGCCCAATGGAACGCTAAACAACTTTAGAGGAAGTTCTTTCCACAGAATTTGGGTTGGCAAGGTACCCCTGCTGTGTAGGTCTATCTTTTATGTGAGCCTTGATCTTCAGAGACGCTCACAGCTGTGGTGGCAAATAAGGACGTCATCTTAGCCATGTTTCTGGATAAATCATTGTATTTAGAAAAATAAAAACTAGATGTTGGAATTGTGGTCAAAATGATATAGTAGTCGAACAAGAGGAAGTTGCAAAATGGAAAAAGTGACGTACTGTATAGGGAAATTACATACAGGGGAAAATGATGACAACCTTTATTTAGCCGTGTTGCACATTTATATTAGACAGGAAGAGGTCACGCAGGAAACACCACAGCAGCGTCATCATACTCGGGCAAAATCTCAATTAGTCAAGTAAATTGGATTTGGACTGTGCATCTAAAAAATGCTCTGGTAGAATACAATCCATGATAATATTTAGTTTAATGATGACTTCCAAACAGAAATGCTGGTTGTAAGATGAAACAAATAATCTCTAAATGTGTCTTCAACTACATTTGAAGGCAGAAAATGCACTCCTACATATAGAGCCACACAGAAATATGTCTAGTGTCTTTAATATTCTGTCCACCTAATTCATATCAATGAGGGTAGAGAATATTTCAAATGACAACAAAACTTTTGGTGCGTCCACAAGATACAAGCCTTCCATGACCACCCCAACCCCTCCTCCACGCAGTAGCTAGTAGCCAATGAGAACATGGAAGCTTAAAAAAACATGAAGGACTCTACAGAAGAGGTCATTATGTCACTTCCTGCGTTAGAAAGTCACCAGACCACAATCTTCTGAACATGGTCATACTGAGAATTACAGCAAGAGTTGTGGAGCCGAACGTCTTAATTATCTTCGTAGCAACTCATTTGGAAAAGGCGTGACTGTAACGTATGTTCATTAATATCAAAAAGTTACACACTAAAGCTTTAAATAATCCCTCGTGTTTCTGAATAAATTGGCAGCTGTGTGTATAACGTGTGATCATGTTGTTAAAACAGTTCTTTTTGGTAATTATTGTCTATTATTTAATACGTTAAAATGGGGCATGGGAACTCCTTTTCGCCATGATGATTTGTTGCCGCCGTAGATCCTCACCCGAGTTTCTCCCCCTCATCTCCGCAGGCGCAGTGTTCCTGTCATCAGGCCTCACTCCTGGCACCTGGCAAAGCTGTCGGATCAGCCTCTCCCTCCCCCTCCCCCTCCTCCATCTCCTCCTCCCCCGCCCTGCCTCCCTCCCGTCGACTCCCCTCCTCCCCCTCCTCCGCCCCCTCTGTCTGCCATGCAGGTCCACCCCGGCCCGTACACACTACCCTGGCACACAACTGACAACAGGTGAGAAGTGGATTGTCATGCTAGGCTTTATGTAATGGAGGGATTACCTACTGGTAAAGTGGGAGAAGCTTTTATTTCCATCTTGGGACAAGAGGGATCTGCATTTGAAAATGTTTTAACACTTTTACGATTATATCCTAATGAATCTTCCAAAACTCTACAACTTTATTTAAAAACACTTCACAAGAGCATTTGACAGTAATTATATTATTACAAAAACAAACCAGATGATTGTTGTAAAGTTGTTATGGCTGACATCTCTAAAGCAAACTTTGCATTAAAAGAGAAATTTTTTATTGAATGAAAATACATAAAAACTAAACTTTAATTCCTGGTAAGTCCGTTTTCTTTCAGTTTTCATACGTGCAAAATGTTACCAGCGATTGTGATTATTTATGAGCTCTTAAATGTGTTCTCCTTGTCTGGCCAACTTCTTTAACCCAGCTGTTAAAGTTGTTTCAGTTTATAAAACTTTTTGTTGTTGTTGCTGACTGTCAGATTTAACCACACAGCGAGTGTGTCGTGCTGTAGGTTTGAATCATTCGCATTGAGCCGAGGACTCCATTGACATTGGGCTCCGAGTCACTGCCGGGGATTTTGGTAGCCAGGAAACAGGTGACATCACTGTGCGCTAATATCAACACTGCCCACGCAGGAAGCCCATTGGTCTAAATTTGGCTTCTATTTAAACATTCCAAGGTGATTGGACCTGTTCTCTGTTTGTCTGTCTTTGGAAGCCAGGTGGGTGTTTTTTTTGTTTAGTTGTTAAATCTTTCTGCGTGATTTGACGAAGAAGTCATGCAGCAGTCTTGCATATTATCATTTGTAAAAGTGTAGAAGGTCTTATCTATGTTTGAACAAGATAAAAAATAAGGTGGCTTTAACAAAAGCCATCATGCTGAAATGCAATGATCTTGAATTTTAGTAATACAAGTTGATTCTAGGAAGTTGTCACTGTAGGAAAATAGGGAATTAGTGTGAGGTCTTCAAACTGCTTCTTTGACCCACTAACAGTCCAAAGGAAGACCTTAGTTATTAATTATCAAGAGTTACACTAATTGTTTCATCTCTAAATGTAATCATGGATATTTTTTAGAGATGGGCAGCGATTCAAATTTTTAATCGCATAAATTTCCCGATTAATCGCGATTAATCGCAAAATGAAATAGTGAATTCAAAAGTAGTGTATATAGTCTAATTTTTTTTTTTATGTTCTGCCTTATGAACAAAAGTGCCATGACATTTGTTCAGCAAAAACTTACCAGCAATTTGTTTATAAAGTAGCAGTTAAATAAAATATTTAGTCTACATCTCAATTTAAACACAATGTATTTATCATGTCCAGAGTTGAATTCTATCTGGTTGGAACGTGTTGATTAAGCGACTCCTTCTGTCCATGTTCTTCTGTTGTTGCTCTAACTCTGCAGCACATAACTTTTCTGCACTTTGCAAGGACACTGTCAAACACGTTGTTAAGCAGAGACACTGAGGGACAGACAATGTGACAGAACGCTGGAGACGGTGCACAAGCAGGGGACATGATCAGAAGGCTAACAGCAGCGATCAGATTTAGTATCTATTCGTACTATCTGTCCTAACTGCGGTGACTTTATTTGACCCATTCCACTGCTGTGCAACTTCAATAAAGTGTCCCGCGCATGTTTTAGCATAATGTCTGTCAAAGCATGTGAATTACTCCGAGATAATGATGGTTACCCACTGAGTCCAGTAGTCCTCAGTTGGCCCAGTAGTCCCTAGTAAAAGAAACAGCGGGTGCATGTTTTGCAGTCCTCTCCTTTTCATACAACTGGGAGTCTGATGGTGCGTGTTGAGGGAATCTCATACCAGCCGTTGTTGTTGGGATGCTCAGACCGATGTCTTCCACAACCCTAATGGGCCTGCAGTCTGTAGCTATCCATGTCGCTATGGCATTTGTTAGCGTCTCTTGGCTTTGTTTATCTCTACTTACCCACACGCTGCATCCAGCGATAATAACGCGTTAACTTGCCCAGCCCTAATATTTTTACATCACTGTAAAACAAATTGGAAAACAAACTGTTGAAACTGTCGGTTAAATAAAATGAAGGCATGTAAGTACAGTAGTCTTTGTATTGCAGTATGATCTCACAAAGCTAAACTGTAATCCTTTAATGGAAAGAGGAAGTTATCGCAGTCTCTGTATTGACTCACATTAAATATAGTCTTTGTTAGTCACTTTTATGGTAAGGTACGTTGGGGCCTTGTACTGTTCTTATTGTGATAAGAATCAGTGATATAATGTACACTATTAGATTTTATAGTCCCATGCGGATTAGATCATTAGATGTGTGTGTGTGTGTGTGTGTGTGTGTTTGTGTGTGTGTGAGAGAGAGAGAGCGAGCTCCCGGCATAACTCTGGACAATGGCATGTGACTCCCAGAACAAGTGGACAAAGAGAGGAAGACATTCAATAAACTGTGTTTGTATGAAAGAGAGGGACATTCTGTACAGTCTGCGTGTGTGTGTGTGTGTGTGTGTGTGTGTGTGTGTGTTTTTTATGGAAGTACTTAAACAAAATATCTGAGTGTTTGAGGAAAAAAACACCAGTTTTCTGCTTATCTTTTGAGCTTTTTGCAGATAAAATATGTCTAAGTGTGTGTCTGTGTTAATTGTCTGAACACACACACGCAGTATTTGTGTATGTGTGCTGGTATATCTGTCAACCCTCACACTCACATGTTCCACATTGCCGTCTGATTGGGCAGGAGTGATTGTCATTTCCTATCCAGCTCCTGTCTCATTTCCTCTCGTTCTCTCTCTGTCACCCAGGTCAAATATATACAGCCGCCTCTCTTTTCTCATTCATTGCTCACTTCCTTTAAAGACACTTCTCTCATGCAGAAAACTATTTTTCCCACAGTGTATTCTTCCGACTGGAATCTTTTGTTTATATGTCAGTGTAGCGACTTTTTGCTCTTAAACTACAAGTCATATGTATGTTAGCGTTAACAAATGCATGCTGCACAGTTTCAGAATTAAAAAAAAATGTTATACCTTTCCAGGGAGCCGTTATTTTCCATTAATTTCTTTACGATATGAAAATCAAGTAAAAGACTCTTTAATCTTGCTGAAGCAGTAGTGTATTTGTACCCTGTCGCCTTCAAATTCCCATTACATACTGTACAGTACACATAGCAGGCTACTTATGGCAGCTTTAATTTTTAGCGCCAGGTTTTCTGTGTTAATTAATTTTTCGAAATGTCATTAAACAAAGTTGTGTGTAGGATATTCAGAATGTGTTTTAAAGATAGATTTTGACACAGTAACCCTCTACAAGTCCAGGGTAACTAGATTAGCTAAGGATGTAGGACTAGCTTTAGGTGGTAATTTACTTTATAGATAAAATTTCCAAAAGGAATTTGCAATTAATCCCATTACCAAAATGAACTGCCATGCAGGGAACTTCGGGGTTTTGGTCACCTGCTTTTCCTAGTTGGCTGATCAAGCCTTGAACGTAAAACATCCATTCTGTGTTGATGTCTGCCGATATTACATTAAAGGTGTGCTCTTGTGCAGTTTAAGTGCCGATAGAGAAACGTCTTCACTGTTTTACCTTATAACAATAATGTAACATTTACAGCAAATACTTGGTTAGACATGATGTTCACAGAAATAGATTCCACGGCTCAGGAACGTTCAAGAATCTGCTAATTGATTCTCATATTGTGCAGAAATTCATGAAAATAGTTGCCAAATTCCATTCTTTTCTTAAACACAGATAAATCACTTGCACAATAGTGATATGAAACATACATGGTTTGTAATAAATGGGCTAAAACATGCAAAAAACCTAATGCCTGTATGCTCCAAAAATAAATGGATCATGGATTTTATTTACATAGTGCAGAATGGTAAGTGCATAAAAACACAAATTACTTACACAAATTCTGCAGGCCACAAAAATATCTGACTACATGAGCAAATAATCATATTCATCATATTCATTTTGATAGAAAATAAGTTGTGGTAAAATACTTTTACAAGAGAAGCGAAAGCCGTTGGTTTTCAGATCTTTGCATGGATTGTAAACCATAAATACCCCAGAAACAGCCCAAGGCTAGTCTGCTGGTTGGTTCCCCACACTGGATTGAGATCAAAGCCCTTTAGAAATGTCTCTCTTCTATAACCTCTCCTCTGTCTCCTTGGTTACTTTCCCTATTGTTTGAATAAGAGAGCCAAGCAATACAAAGGGTGAGTGACCACTCTCTCTTTATAGGAAAAAGAAATACCACAATAAAACGAAAATGTCATTTTTGTTACAGCCTTTACGGATTGGATTTCAACCAAGCACAAAAACACTGTGTGCCCCTAACTTCTGGAGCTGCCATTGATACCCCTATTCCCTAAAGTCTTCTTGTGCTGAAAATAACTCCCTGTCACTTTGTCTTATGTAGGTTTTTTTGTTTGTTTTTTTTCGAAAAAGTTGGGAAATTCCATTTTTACTTTAATCTTTTTGTGCGATTTTTAGGACATTCTTTTGCCTATTATTATTAATGTTATTATTATTATTATTATTATTATTATTATGCAGTTAGAAGTAGAAGAAAACCGAAAGAGGAGAGTTATGTGTAACAGAGGTTAAAGGTCAGATTCAAACCATCGGCATTGTGCTTGCTTGGTGTGCCGATGTGGAAGAGGTATCCTTTGCTTCTATTGAGGATTGAAGGGTTTTTGGTGAGTCTTTCCTTATCTGAATCAAAGGTTTTAATGGTAACAGGTGTTTGTGAACAGACTGTAGAGCCCTCTGGATCAAAGTCCTAACTTTTGGCTGTATAAACAAAATATTGATTTGTACTGACTAGTCTGTTCTTTAACCCTTGTGGTGTTCTTCCAGCTCCAAAACATTTTTTTCACAATTTTGTCTCTAAATGCCGCATTTTTGTCTCTTCATTGTTTGTAGCATTTTTCAACATTTTTAGCACTAGTAGTGTAGTTTTACATTCTTTTTTTGAGGGGGATTTTAAGGTCAATACACCACATGTAGCCATTATAAAATTATATTTATCTTTTGAGTTAAATAAGCAGAAAGTATGAATAATTCTAACTAATACTTAAGATCAAAGCAACGTATGTTGATGGATAATCACAGACTGTTAAAGTGAAGTCAGACTAATTCAGTGCAATTAGATAAAACACAAAAAATTCAATAAAATGTGCTTGAAAGAAATCCAAGTGTTCTGATATTGGAACTTTGAACATGGATCAAATTTGACCTGAGGACAACAGGAGGGTTAAACATCATGTCATGTGATCAATGCAAAGCCTAATTGACCTATCCAGTAAATGTAAAAAATTGGTTCTTATTTATGCCAATCAAATTTGAATAAGTAGGTTTCAAAAGTGGTTATCATTGTGGATTGAATCCACATTTGATGTAAAGGAGATAGGACAAAAAGAATCCACAAGAGGAAGAAAGGGATGAACGAGGAAGAGTGGATTCAAGGGGATGACTTAGAGATTTTGACTCCGGGCAGTGAGATTTAATGAGAAGGAAATCCCTCTCCGCCTTAAGAGGCTTCCTCCGAGGGTCTTTGAAAAACACATTGGGCAGCCGTGGATCTTCAGCTCAGGAATAATAGAAAACAGATTCCCCAGATGCACAGATCAAAAGTTGTATTCCAGAACAATATACTGTATAGGTCCCGGGGGATGGGGGGATTGAAAATTGCCACTTAAAACATTGAAGATGACTTGTCGTATGTGGTTTCTAAATGTGTTTTTTCCCCCCACACTGTTTTAAAAGTAGTTTCCATTTATCGATTAATAGACTCTAAAATGTCTGAGAAAAATAACAATGCAAGTTCCTAGAGACCAATGTGTGGTCATTTTGCTTCTTTTGTCTAAAGATCGGCTAACAATTAACAATTGAGTTGATCTTCTTGTGTCCTTGGATTTGCAGTGACTCATCCTTGCAGTGGGGTCAGCTGTCCAGACCTTACTCCTCCACAGACCGAAGCAGTTCCCTGGGCTCCATGGAGAGCTTGGACACACCGACACCGACCACACAGCAGTACTCTGGCACCCAGAATTCCCCCGTTGACCCCACCATTTTCAACAATAACAGAGACTCTGCCTACAGCTCATTCTCTGCCAGCTCAAACACATCCGACTACGCGACAGTGCCACTGAGGCGCGGTGACGCCTGCTCTATGGATAACCTCCTTCAGAGCCTGGGGCCGGCTTGTCAAGGCTACCCTGGTGGTGATACCTCAACCCTGCGGAGTTCATATGGGGAGGTCCCGGATGAGATGCAGCTTATTGTACTCAAGTCCAGGTCGCTGACCAGGCCAAGACCAGCACCTGTTGAGGTAAAAGAAAGGCCTTCCTCCTGCTGTTATGAGGAGGAGCGGAGGGGAGGAGACTTTGACATTGTAAGGAAAGAAGAAAGAGCAGCTGAGAGAAAGATGAACCCTCCTCAGCCTCCAACCAGGAAGGACAGCTTTAGGGCAACTCGGAGTCGCCCTAATGCCACCAACAAACGCTGTGTCTCTGCTCCAATTGAAATTTCCAGTGATTCTTTTTACTGTGACAAAAACAGGCCTTCATTGAGTGTTGAATCAGGAATTCATAATGGCTTTGCTGAACCAGAAGAAGGTGACAAAACTGGGATTTTCAAAGAGGATACCTTAGACTTGCACTATACCAAAAGACAAACTGAAGACATTAGACATATCAAATGTGATACAAGTGCAAATAAAGACTGCAATTTAGAGACCACTTCAGATCACCTCGCTGATCCAGTGACGGCCTCCCTTGTCCCCATCACCTCCTCTAGTCCTTGCTCCTTACCTGCGGAGTCTTCCACGGACGTTCAAGAGGAGTCTCATGTAACCCACTCGCAGAACAAGCACTCTTCTACGGAGCTTCATCGGCACAGCGCTCCAGATAAGCTCCTCTCTACAGAACTTCAGTTATTGCAGTTTAACAGTGATGGCTCTTCATTGGACCCTTACAATCCATCTGAAACTTCAGATCCCTCTTTGTCCTCCTGTAGCAGCCAGTGGTCCCATTCATCACTCCAGCCCACGAGGGAAGACCAAGAAGCTTCTCGCAACCACCTCCACGCGCCATCAAACAAATGGGGAGGCAGCCGTTGCTCGACCCTACGGGACGGGGATGAGGATGATGGAGATTTAGTTGTTAGGCTGGAAGGGATGGGTGTAAATGAAAGGTCCCTTCCGCCAATGGATCATCACCACCCTTGGGGACGCTCTGTAAGCGTACCGGAGGACCCGGCTGGATCGTCAACCCAGGGAAGCTCTGACCAGATAATAGAGAGAGATTTTGAGCCTCTTAGTGCTGCTGCCAGTATGGACACCTTACTGGAGGAGCAGAGAGCAGTGGATAGAGGAGGAAGTGGGGATAAAAGTGAGGAGGGTGTGGCAGGAGAGATCGACTTGAAGAGGACAAACGCGTCCAGGAACCATCGTCGGAACCGTCGTCGTAGCGAACGATTTGCTACCAACCTCCGCAATGAGATCCAAAGGAAAAAGGCCCAGCTTCAGAGGAGCCGTGGCCCAGGAGATTTGCTCTGTAGTGGGGAAACTGTCCAGGAGGAAGAGGGTCCAGACCTCAATGAGGAGGGGGCAGACCTAGACCTGCCTGCCCAGGAGAGGAGTGCCAAAGTTAACTTGCATGCTAGTCCCCGAGATGCCGGCACCCCAGCACCAGTCGAGAGAGCAACAATCTCTCTTGAGTCAAACCATGATGTCTTGCAGAGTCAGTCAACAACTTATACTCAAAACAACCTATCCAGGTCGGTCCAGATTCTGGACCCAGGAGTGCCTAATTTTGGTGTCAGTGTCCGAGTCGTGGAGGAACCAGCCCCTGCTGGCAAAGCCCGTCGCTGGCGTTGGACCCCAGAGCACAAACTCCAACCTGAACCAGAACGCCGGTGTGGAGTATTGAGTGAGAAGGTGTTGGGAGTCACAGGGTCCCGGCATGGGGTTTGTGTCTTCACCTCCTCATCCAAGTCCTCATACAGTCGCTCCTCTTCCTGTTCACGGATGGATGAGTCAGATATCCTTCCGTTTGCAGATAGAATGAAGTTTTTTGAGGAGACAAGCAAGGGTATGTCTAGGCCAAATGCTTTGAATCTGTCGAGTCGCAGGCAGAAGAAACCTTCCCACCCTCTGGAGCTCGAGGGAGGAGGGCTCGGTCAGCACTCAACCCAAAGAAGATACTCCTACCAGGGAGGACTTCAGCAGGAAAGCACCTTGCTTCCAAACACTGTTGAGGCCAGGAGGCTGTCTGTGAGTTCCAGCAGGGAGAGGCAAAAAGAGCAGGAGAGAGAACAAGTGAGAGAGAGAGAGGAGAGGGCAAGGGAACGCGAGAGGGAAGAGAGGCTGAGAGAAAAGGAGAAGCAGCAGCAGGAGAGGGAAGTAGAAATGGAGAGGTCAAGGCTGAGGGAGATTCAGCGGGAGAGGGAACGAGAGGAGAGGTTGAAACAGTGGGAAAGGGAAAGAGAGAGGGAGCTTGAGTTAGAGCGAGAAAACGAGATGGAGAGGGCCAGAGAGAAAGAGCTTGAGAGAGAAAGAGAGAAGAAAAGGGAAGAAGATGCTCAGCTCACCTCCCATCAGGAGTTATATGGCATCAAACAAAGAAATCCTGACTTCCAACACAACTTCCAGCCTAAGACTCAGGCGTTCTCCAATAGCCAAACCCAGAATCAAGTCCCACGATCAGCTTTTCATCCTGTCAGTACTCCTTCCCAGCCCATGGAGAACCAGCAACCTCTTCCCCAGGGATATACAGCGAGGAGCTACACACCTACAGAGGTAAGAGTGCTGCTCTCACTTAAAAATGCATTAAAAAAACCCGGAAATATTCCACCTTCCGTTTTTTTTACCTTTTATGAAAGCACTCCCTATGCAATAGCAACATTCATAACCTGACCTGGAAACAATATTTTTTTTCAAAACATCAATCTTTTGTGGAGATACTAACATGTTAGCGGTTCTAATTGCATCCATTCACAAGTATGTTTAGGAGCCAAACAGATTTCCAGCAGCAGGCTCGCTAAGCTAAAAAACAGCCTGAAAGCACTGAAACCAAGGAACGCCTTTCAGAGTCAAAGACAAACTTTGCAGCTTGCTGAAATCAGACGGTGGGTTTGGAATAAACTGAAATGACCACTGGAGACTGAAAACGATCTTGGTTTTTAAAAACCAGCCCCAGAAAGGGGAACAACTGGCCAATTTCGGATGTTGGAGCTATAAGTGGTCACTCGCTCCAAGTACTTCGTGGTTGAACGGTTGGTTTAAAGTCAAACCTTGCATCCTGCTTGCAAAGTCGGAGATTTTATTGAAAATTCAAATAGCTTGTGGAACTTAGGTAGATTGCGGCACTTGTACGATTCGATACAGCTTTGTCATGGCTGAAATTATTTTTGATTCCCTGGATAGCTCTTGTAAAAGAGGACATAGACATACAGTAGAAAACTACATAAGATGCATAATGCCAAAAGAGATAGATGAAAAATTACCACAAATAACATTAACACCCAACTAAGGAAACAAAGCATACATGTATAACAACAAGGTCTTGGAGACTTTTAACCCTGAATAAATATAGCATTGGATTAATGTTGCTGGTTTAGCAATAGTATAGGTTGATGTATAAAAGAGTTTTTGAAGTTTTGAAATTTTTTTGTGTCAGTGATAATACCAGCGTTGGGTTACATCTGTTACCACAAATGATTGGAATCTCTTGGCGGGGGTTGGTGCAGCCCTTTATCTGAATGTTTGACACTCCTGTGAACTTATACCTATAAGAAACCTTCTTGCTTGACACTGAGCAAAGCCATTTGCTTTGGACTAAGTGTATGTCCAGTTCAGCAGTTCTGTTTTGTTGTTTTTCGTATGGTTTTGCCATGCGGAGACCTCAGAGGGGCTCCCTTTATACTTTTTAAATGAAAGGTTGGTGGTTTGATGCCACAGCGATAACCCCATGCGTTGAGTTCTTTTTTTTTAATGTCTGCTGCTGACGGCGTCCAATATTTTTAACGGTAACAGATGTGCTTGCTGGATGGGCTACAAGGCTGTAATAAGACAATGTACAGACGAAAAGGAAAACATATACATATCAAGTCCTACAAGTCTGTCCACTATAACATTCAAACAGTTCCCATTTTAAATTAAATGAGGAATCCAGGTGCATTGTTTGCTTTCATGCTCCATTATGTGTTTGTTTTGGAGAGAGGAAGAACACAGAATGTGAAAATATAGTTATGTAACTGGCTGCTATTATTATCATTGTTAGGATGATTATTATTATTCGTGGTCTGTCACTCAGTGGGCTCTCGTTTTTTGAAAAGGTTAGGAAATAGTTAAACGGTTGTTGGCAAAATTAGACAATTCGATTTTCTTTTTTTAAATCCCATCTCATTATATGAACATTAAATCCACACTTTGACGCAATTTTCTCAAAGCACATTCATTTTATAAAGCTCAGTGCTGAAAGCATAGTGTGCCTAATGCTGATTAAGCTATAAATGGAGCATATTAACTATTTATATATTGAATTCACAGTGTATGTTTTGTTAGTTAAACAATCATTCTAAGATGTTGGTTTTCAACACACGCACACGCATACACAAGCACACACACCATTTCATGACATGACATATGTTGAACCAGGACAAGAAAAGCTGGATTAAACTTAAATTTAAAACTACATGAAAATTAATTTTATATAAATTGAAAAATATCTTAGATCAGCACTACTACAGTATTATTAATTATGTATAGTATGTTGCATAGTGATGACTTTTCTAATGAATGTCTACTTAAAGGAATATAGACCTGTAGTAGATGTTTTAATTCCAGTTTTTCACCACCGGAGGCCAAAAGAAGCCATAATTACCTAATGCTCCTTTAAATCCTGAGAGACAATGAATTTAAGTGCAGAGGGGCCATCCAGGTAGAATGGAGTTTTTATCACAATGTTATCACCAGTATTATGGATTTTGTGCTCTGTTGACAGCGTTTAACGACCAATTCACATCACACCATTCCAACAAAAATATAATCTGAATTTTCAGATTTGCATCGCAGACAGTACGAAAATACCTCTGCACAAGTGTGTGTGTCAGTGTGTGTGTGTGTGTATGTGTGTGTGTGGGGGGGGCTATCTACTGCCCTATCTGTCTCCTAATGAGAGTGCAATGAGTTTGTTCAGCATTCCACTGGTGGGGTGATGAACCAGGTTAAATGCACTGTGCAGACATATCCTGCAGCCACAATGAACAGTATTTCTTGGATCAACAAGAGACACTTTTCTCAGTCTTTCTCAGTCCCTTATTTAAAAGAGTTTGCTGTTTGTGTATCTATCTATCAAGGTAAGCTGACTTTAGTGTGAAGATTTAGTAAATAAAACTGAACTTTGTACTGAAACATTTTTTAACAAATTACAAAATTAAGCGTGAAAGATCATTGTGGACTTTGGATATAATAGTTTGACTCAGCGACAACTGAGTGTAATTGAGTTCTATTACATTTTAATAGAATTTATATCAATAAAATTTAGGGATGCAACAACAGCACAGAGAAAGAAAAAGCTGAAACAATAAATTGATTAATTGACTTGTTTATTGACAAAAAAGTGGTTTTTAAAATTCACTAGTCGCAGACTCTCAGAAATAAATATTTGATGAATTTTGTAGTCTTGAACATAGTTGACTTTTGGACTAATAATCAGACAAAGCACACGATTTAAAGAAAATGTGATCTTATTTTTTTTAGCTATTAATTGACATTTTATAGACTATATTATAAATCCAGAACATAACTGGTAGCCGTAAAAAAGACACAGAATGTAAAACAGAGAAGACAAGGATTAAATCTGAAAAAAGTGCTAGCTTGCCAAGCAGAAAGAATCAGAAAACAACCACCTCAAATAACCTTATCACCACTCAAGTAAATGGCAGGGTGGAGTAAACACACCCACTTCCCTTCAGCAGGAACATGTGCTGAGCAACAGATTGAAGCCTTCCTTCATTCCTTTAATTCCTTTAAATGTCTCCCACAGACGTATCCTGCCCGGCAACAGGAAGCGACCAAGCTCAACAGGAAGTACAGCCTGACTGAGAGGTGAGCCACTTCCTTTAGCAACCACACAGTCCAAACACATACGCATTCATATGAACAAGTGTCTTATATATTTCTTTCAGACATAGCTGGCACACACTTGCTCCATCTCTGATTGTCTCTAAGTGAGTCTCCGGAGACATTAGGTGGGGTCGGCCCATTGTGCACTGACGCGGCGGAAAACCCACTCAGTCATGCTTGGCAGTGATTTGACTATAATGAGCTCTTAAGTTTGCAGAGCAATCATCCATGCTTTAAATGTGCCCATAATGATATGTGGTTGGATGGTGATTCCTGCATGTTAGGATGTAAAGGGGGAATTTAGAACATGCATGGCTGTTAACATTCAGAGAGTGTGGAATGCAAAAAGGAAACATTTGCCGTAATTAACCACTTTCTCCGGTTGTTTTTGTTTCATAACGTGGAAATTTCCCTGCAAAAAACTCACATCCTCCAGTGCCCTAAAACCTAGCTTTTTTGCAGTGTTTTTCAGCCAAATTTAGAGCAGTTTTAATTAGTTTTCATGATAATTTTGTGGTTTTTTTCTCTGCTCTTCTCTTTAGTTTGAAGTCACATTTTTCAAGACACCATTTATGGTATAAATGTATCATAATAAGTAACTGTTGACAGTTGTGAGATTGATTGCAATTGTTGCCAAATAAATTCAATCTAATTGGATCAAACCAATCCTACACAGTCCCAAGAAGACGGATCAGCCGAGAAGGCAAACAGACGTATTTCCCTTAATGTCAAATTATCACTAAATAAGAAACATCTTGATATTTTAAGTATTTACAGTAACCACTCAAAACTCATAAAAACTGCTTTATGAGGTCTGTGGTCTTACGCTTGGAAAAAAAACATGAGGAATGAACTGTTCCTTTAATGTGCTAGAGTAAACTTTTTGTGGCACTTTCACGCCTTCTTTAATGTGCCCTCTTTTACTCAGTATTTGTTTGTTGACAACATATATTTTTTTATCGTCCGGCACCATAATGTCCACATCACAGGGACTACTCCAGCTGGAGACGGGAGTCCAGGCCTCCAGAGAGCATTAATCAGCATCATCAGCACCCTCAGGGTCGATCGGGCCACAGACAGGCTGACGGCAGAGACGATGATGCTCGTAACGGGTACGCGTTCGCTCCCCCGCCGGCTCCTCTCTCACTCCGAGGACGCGCCATGTCCGAAAACGACCTCCGCTTCGACAGTAGGCACCGCTGGTCGCCGTCGATTTCTGCGACGACCAGCCAGACACTCAGTGAGGTGGAGGAATGGGCGGGCGGAGTCAAGGGAGGAGAAGCTGCCAACACCGCCCAGCCAAACAGGAGGAAGACGCCACCTCCACCGAGACCGCCGCCCCCAAAATGGGAGCAGTTTCACCGCAGGCGCGCGTCTCACCACACCCTCTTCTCCTCCTCTTCTTCTCCTCACTCTGTCCCTCCCTCCTTTGACACCGCAGAGGGACACTATTCAACTAACTCCTCTTCATGCGTCCCTCCGCTCGACACGTCCAGGCAGAGGTCCTACAGTCTTCCTCCAGAGAGGCCAGAAGTGTCGGAGGGCTGCCCGCGGTGCAGCTGCAGCCAGACCCAAGAGCACCGATATCCTCACGCCTCATCCAATCACAATCAACCACAAATCCAGGAACACCCCTTCACCCACGCTCCATCCAATCAGAACCAGGTTCCGTTTCAGGATCGGTCTTTTGCTGTTACTCCGCCAAGTCCTATGTTCTCCAGGAGGGCGTTCAGACCGGTGGCTCCGCCCCAGAAAGAGTGGGACGTGAGAGGCACGTATGGACAGCAGGAGAGGGTGGAGGTTTTATCAACTTTTCCTCCATCTCCACCGCCACCTACAGAAAACAGCACGAGCAGGTGAGCTCGGCAGAAAATTCCAAGATTGATAGTTATATTGTAATATAATGGGCCTGGACATGGTTCAGGTTTATAGAGTTACTCAACCCACCACATCTACACTCTACGGAAGAGATTATAGTGTGTTAGTCCTGTTTTGTTAGCCATGCTAGAGACCTGAAAGTTCAATTTTCAGATTGTTATACTAGTAAAATATACAACAATCTCCTACAACAATGGACCTCAAAAAATCCTAAACATCTGTGGGGGAAAAAGGTTTTTGAAAATGGACTCGTCACCCATTTTGTAAGTATTGTTTAGTATCTGAAAAGCTTAGTTTTTCTGTTGCACCTGTTACCACACCCTGCAATGATGTTACGGTGTACCAACCCCGCCTTGCAGTTCACTTTTACATCCCCGCAGCAGTTGAACCAGGTCAACAAAAACAACATTTTTAGCAGGTGTTAACTTTACTCTGTCAAGTAATTTCACTTAGTTTCTTGACTTGAAAAAGTGACCCAAAATGTAATGTTTCCAATGTTTTCTAACGGACCCAAAATAGGAATTATTTATAAATTCATACATCTAAAAGTCACTAAAAATGTCCAAAATGTCCAATCATTTTTATATTTGCGTCATTAAAGCATATCCGTGTCTTTGCAGTTTATCTGAGATGATCGTGAACTCCGACCAGAGCAGAGTAACAGTGAAACCCCAAAAACCGCAGTCCAACGTGAGACCAGGAGCCGAGTGGGAGCGAGCCCCATCTCCCAGAATTCATAGCGACTCAACGCATCCACCTGTCTTAGAAAATGGAGGCGTTGGCAGGGTTCTACCTGAGTCCTACTTCTCCGTAGATTACGAGCAGCAGCAGCTTCGTATGAGCAGAGGCTTTCAGAGCATCGAGCCCCAGAAGCTCCCCGAACCAGGAACCGAATCAGAGACGACCCTCAGCCCAAGTCCTGCTCACAGCCTGGACGCAGACCTGGACATCCCCATGGAAACAGACATCGATGACTTCCAGGAGGATGACGGACTTCCAGCGGTTGACGAGCCGATCACCAGCGAGCTCCCTTGCTTTGCGCTGCCAGTTACGGTCTTGGAGACGGACATCGACACCTTAGCAAATTCTACCGAGGCCTCGCCGTCGGGCAGGACAAGGGCAGAGAGCGGCTCCGTGGAGGAGGAGCTGGAGGCCGGGGAGAGCAGCAGAGAGCGGCTGAGCCTGGAGGAGCTCTTCCCCCACAGCAGTGAGGGAGAGTCGGGCAGGGAGAGCTGGAGAGGGGCCTACCAAACCACAGAGCATAGCACCGACAGCTTGGACAGGTAACGAGAGAGAGTCGTGTGTGTGTGTGTGTGTGTGTGTGTGTGTGTGTGAATGACACAGACCATTTGATTTGTACAAGACCTCATTTTTCTCGTCACTAAGCTTACTCCATGTTTCCCACAATCTTTCCAGAGCACCTTACTGCGTGCAGCCAGGTTTCTTTTCTTTTCCTCCCCGTTACTTTTACAAATGGTGTGTTTTGGCAAACACAAGTGCCAGATGGGTAATTGTTGCCACATTTAACAGAAAGTCCTAGAGAGTTTAGATAATGGAATAACTATAGGAAATGGAATTCAAACAACTTTTCTTACATTTTCATCAAAATTTGGTGAACCATATAAAAAATGTGGTTTTATGTTATCTACAAAGGTCTGGGCGATATGTTTGAGATTAATACCACATATTACATATCACACATTCGTAAGAAGGTTTCCCAATATACATACAGTATGTCCTTGTATAGCAAATGTATCAAAAATCCCATTCAACGCTCTAAAGATTATTACTGGCCTGCTGAAAATTGCAAATATTATACAGGACTTACAGTTGAAGTTAAAGGCGTTTTAATTAAGTTCCAGTTGATGAGTGAAATGGGGAAACTACTCTTTGACAAATAATATAACAAACTCTCCGAGGCTCAGTTGTTCTTGCCTGAATATATGTGTGTCACAACACATATTTGATCAGGGAAGCTTTTGGCACAGCGGGCCTGGACAGAGATATCCCCAAAACTTAAATGAACAATACAACTACTCTGCCTTATACTGTGCACCGCAGGTCAAACAGACTCAAGCATCATCACGCCACCTTAGAGACCATTTCAGTCTGGACATCTCCAAATCTTAACCCTGAGATACTCGGAGCCTCCTCACATAAAATATGCCAAATGTGGAGGACTGGGGCCTTTCAAAATATAATAAAAAACCAAGACTATGCAGAAACCAAACATACATTTCTTCATAGTTTTTCTTCTATTAAATCACTTTTCTACCACAATGTTATTGATAGTGGAAGTGACAGAAGTCTTTCAATGTGGAAAAACAACCATTTTAAATCTTATGAGGTTACAGTGAACTCTGTGTGAAAAGTAATGTCATGAAGTAATATTTAAATATATACACAATACATAAAAAAGCTCAGATACAAAAGTAACAAAGCACATATAAATTAAATTAAGTTTGGATTGTGTTCGTATGAAGACAACATTAAATAAATATTCTCGACTATTCCCTTTTGTCTTAGGTTGATTTGAATGATTTCATATTCTTTGTAATTGTATAGTTTCACAAATATGTTTGTTTCTCTGCCATTAGCAACCGTTAGCATGGCCTTTCGTTTCTCGTGTCATCTGCAGCGTAAACTCTTACAGTTTCCACTTCTGTTTGCTTGTGTAGTCTTGAAATGTTTTCCATATGCCGCTTTGTTTTTCTTTTGCCTCACTTCTCCCACATAATTGATTGCACTTCTTATGTACTTTATCTAATCACTGTATTTTACGACTGGGCGCCCGTTCTCTCGCTTTGCCTCTGCAAAAATAAAATGATCTCTTCCTCCCCTCAGGCGCTCTGGTGCGAGCTCCAGCTGTTCGTCCTATTACAGCACGTCGACAGCCAAAGCGCAACTGCTGTCGCAGATGAAGGACTTCACTGATAACAGAGACAGGGACGAGGACGACGAGCTGACCTACAAGGTAACCCCTGCAGCTACCGCCTCGCCACCGAAACTGCTAGTGTTGTACAATCAGTATTATTTTTTTTATTATTTTCCCAGCCAAAGTTAACATGATGATAGTCTCGGAAAAAAAACATTCTCTGGTTTATTGGCATATCTTTAAAACTAGTGGGTAGTTTCTGTCTCCCCATGAGGAATTCTAAGTAATGAAATTTCCCCACTGTGGGATAAATTAAGTTTTTCTTATCTTATCTTAAAGACAACAGCTCTCTTAGTACATCCACATGAAACAAGGCTTCCGTAATGGCGCACCGCATGCACCACTCCTGCACACAGTTGCTAGTAGCCAAGGAGGTCTCGGAGGATTAAAAAAACATGATGGACTCTTCAGGAGAGGTCATTATCTTCACTTGACTCTCTGCACGCAAAAGTCACAGGACGACACAATCATCTGAACTTAGTCACATTGAGAAACACCGAGAGAGTTGTGTGAAGCCGATAGTCTTAATTTGTTTTGTTGCAAGTGATTCGGCAATGGCTGGAATGTAACGGGTGTACAAAGCGTTAAACCAATCACAATTGTCTTGGGCGGTGCTAAGGTATCTCTTCAAAAGCCTCAGGAAGGAACTTGTTTTGGTGGAACATGTTTATATTCAAAAGTTGTTTTAGTCGTGTAACAGAAGACTCCAATTGGACAGATACTCTAGCTAGCTGTCTGGATTTACCCTGCAGAGATCTGAGGTGCAGTTATCCATATCATCAGAAATCCACAGGAGGTTAGAACTCCTACACAATTAAAGAGTGAAATCCGGCGGCACCAGAGCAATCCCGGAAAGTGTAACGTCGTAGATATACAGTAGACGATGATGCAGCAAAGTTTGTTTCCATTTTAAGGTGTTTAAACCAATTCTCCGTCCATCGTGCAGAAACAGTTGATGGAGAGCCTCCGCAAGAAGCTGGGAGTGCTGAGAGAAGCTCAGAGAGGACTGCAGGAGGACATCAGAGCCAACGCACAGCTGGGAGAGGAGGTGGGGAGAAACATCCATCCTCTTATTCTTCCAGTCGTCTCTCTTCCGGCTTTTACTTGTGACCTTGTACCGCCCAAAACTGGATGTGGTGAAAGTGAAGGTGGAACTGTGATGCACTCACTTAGGGATTCCACTAACATCTCGTATTTCTAAGAATTGGCTTAACTTTTTTTGATTTATTGTTTAATCTAAAGAATACCCATCCCCCAAAATATCCAATTTACAATGATATAAAAACAATATACATACATACATTATACACAAAATAATAATAGGATAAAATACAGGAACAAATATTTGAATATAAACAAGTTGGGAATACAAAAAATGTGCAACTGCTTAACTAGTAATGATAAATATGTAGATAAACCTAATGTGCAAGTTGCACTTAGTGCAGTACTGTGATGTCTGAGTCTTATCTAGCACCCAGTGATGAAGTGAAAAATATTTTCTCGAAGCCCTACTTGACATATTTAAAATGCTACTTTTGTCCAACCAACAGAAAAAAAGTACCTAAAGATAGATCACGGAAGACTGAGACAACCGGCACATATTCCCATTTTAGAAGCTTGTATCTGTGAACTTTTCGTATTTTTTGCTGAAAAAGTGACGTCAACAAACTTTGTTGCCGATAAATCTTTTGTCAGAGAATCTCTTTAGCAGTAATCCTCCTTCATTCCTAAACTTCATCACTCAGTCACACTCATTAAATCTTATTTATTTGCATCGTTATTTATCATTGCACATTAATTTGCACATCTGAGGTTTTGCTACTGAGGTACCCGAAATATCTGCATGGCCTTTCAGACGTTGATTAAAATGCATTCACTCACAGTTTTACTATCTTATGCACCAAATCAAACTGCATTTTTTTTTACACTGAAGGACAGAAAACAAAGAAAGACACCCAATGTTAAAAGACTCGGGTATTTATCTGCGTCCCCAGGTGGAGAGCATGGTGGTGGCGGTGTGTAAGCCCAACGAGGTGGACAAGTTCCGCATGTTCATCGGCGACCTGGACAAGGTGGTAAGCCTGCTGCTGTCGCTGTCCGGCCGGCTGCTGAGAGTGGAGACCACGCTGGAGACACTGGACCCCGAGACGGAGCACCACGAGAGGGTGAGGAGAGGAGGAGGAAGGGCAGTGGGGGGTAATTTGATCCAGTTAAACACAGCTTGTAAATGCCCCCCAAAATGGGCGTTTAATTAATAGTATACTCAAACCTGTGGGGCAGCAGGACATCTTTAACGTGCTACAGAAGTAACACAAGTATCACAAGTGAGCTTTAGATGCAAAAAGTTGTTTGTTTTGTAACTAGTTTGTACATTCGGTCCTATTTTTTTTAAAAGAAAATTGTGCTAAATTGTATCTTTTAAAGGAATCGAGCTATGCATTGACGGAAAGGATGGTAAAAAATGTGTGCACAAATGACATGTTCGTCCACTGAGAGACACTCCCATTGACAAGTGAATTAGGCTCGTTCGAGATGAACTGCGCCTCGGCTGTAAAGTGGACGAGAGCAGCAGGCGAGGGCGGTGACAAACATACTCGGT
Source organism: Etheostoma cragini (assembly GCF_013103735.1). Taxonomy (NCBI): domain Eukaryota; kingdom Metazoa; phylum Chordata; class Actinopteri; order Perciformes; family Percidae; genus Etheostoma; species Etheostoma cragini. The sequence continues at coordinate 3,477,570 of NC_048425.1, forward strand.
CACGTCGGACAGTTTCCAGCCGCTTCCAGCAGCCTTCAGGCTGAACAGGAAGTTATAGAAACACTGACATCCTGTTAGGTCTGATTTATTAAATTGTTATCAGACCCATATATCAGCTTGTACACAGTCTCCAGTTGTTTTTATGGAGACAGAGTAGCTGTTAAAATGCTCTACATGCGATCTGTTGCTGATGTTTATAAACAATTGCATATGATCCATAATCTGAACAGATTTAGTCTCTCTGACTTATACACGTCACCATCAGCCACACGACATGTGCTCTGTACAGAATAAGCCTGCCGATTAAAAGCCCTCCAATTATAAAAAAAAAAAAAAACTCATGTTGAGTCAATTCTGAACCAGTCAGCTGTTAGATCAGCGGAGAGTCAGGTTTTTCCCAACATGCCCTGGGTCCGCAACTGCGCCGCCTGCATCTCAAACCCACGGCCGCCTTGACCTCGTGAGATTGTTGGCCGTGTGTGCATGACGTCAGAGCAAGTGGGGATCAAGTCAGACACAAACCTAACCGGCATACATCGGGCGGTGGTCGCCGGTCGATTCTGCTCAGACCTGGCTCCTCTGGGACGGGTCTATTGACAATTACCCCACACCTGGGGACACCAAACGGGAAGAGTTTGCACACAATTTGAACGTTGATCTGTCCGTGAATCTGGGCGGCAGAGTTTCTGAAGGAGGGTGGGGGGGGTATTTGTTTGGCAGTTGAGTTCAAATATCAAATATCAACAATCTTACTGCACTTTTAAACAGAGAAAATACTACCCAGGTGTCTTTTTGGATCTTTGCCCTCTAGCTCCCCCTGCTGGAGAAGAAGCGTCAGCTCCTGAGGCAGCTGTCTGAGGCTCAGGACCTGAAGGACCACGTCGACCGCCGGGAGCAGGCCGTCAGCCGGGTGCTGGCCCGCTGCTTCTCCCCCGAGCAGCACAGAGACTACAGGTACAACACACTACACCTCAGCAGCATAACACATGCCAAATCCAGGCTATGAGTATGTGACTGCCAGCTTTTTGACAGACCAGCATTTCATTGTCACGTTTTGGCTCTAGTATGTTAAAGAAACCGGGAAGGCTTGTACAGAAATATTACCACAAAGACATTAACAAACAAGAAAATGTTTTATTGGCCATGACATTTTGAATATTTCAAAGAAATGGACTCAAAGGGTTTGCTGGTTTAGGTCAAATTAACAAGAACCTAAATTATCAAAGCTGCTGAAAGTCTGAATATTAGGTGGCTTATCTTTGTTGCCATTAAAACAAACATTGTTAGGAACTTAGTGTGGTAAGCTGATAGTGTAGAACCGACAGGAAAACATTAAACATAGCACATAACGAAAACAAAATGTCACAACATGCCATAAATATAAAGGATAAGATTAAAATAAAATAATTTAAAGTGCTATTTAAGAGTCAAATAGTTACATGTTTCATTAATCAATATTAAAAAAATGTTTATGTCTGATTTTTTTGTTTTTTCTCCCTCGTAGCCACTTTGTGAAGATGAAGGCGGCGCTGCTGGTGGAGCAGAGGCAGCTGGAGGACAAGACCAGGCTGGGAGAGGAGCAGCTGAGGGGGCTGAGGGAGAGCCTGGGGTTGGGGCTGGGAATCGGAATGGGAATGTCGATGGGATACGGACATTATTGAAAGGAAAAAACGAAAAAAAAAAAAAACTAAAGAGATGAAGAAGCAGGGGCCTGTCACACTAAGTCAGTTTCAAGACAACAAGTGAAGGAGCAGAGAGGATCGAGACCTGTTTAGGACTTAAAAGAGGTAGCGAACACAAACATTGCTCTGCCGAGTCTCTTAAAGGAATAGTTTGACATTCATTTTGCAAAAAGATCACCACCACTGTCATGTCTGCCAGCACCTCAGAAAATCACCGTTATATACATGTTACATCATGTTTTACGGGCCAGACTAGTTCTTAGCCGGGTTCTTAGTGCAGTCTTTATGCTAAGCTAACCGTCTCCCAGCTGTTAGCTTCATATTTAACAATCCAAATTGTCAAACTCTTGCTTAAAGGATTAGCTCACATGTAGATTCACAAGTTGCAGGATCAAACCAACCCACCTACAGCAAAAGAAAAGAGCGGACTTTAGTGCTACAACATACCTCACAGAAACAATTAATTAGAGACTTCAGACATTTTAAAATACAACAAATACACTAGAGACGGATGGACAACTTGTCCCCAGAACTGTGATTAGAGGGCAGAGGGCATGTTGATGGTTAGAGAGGATTAGTGGATTTGGACACAGAAACACCAGTTTGTGAACATAGATGGCAAAGAAAAGGATGTTTTGCACTTCTAAAAAAATGAATAAATAAAAACGTATACCCTCTTATTCCCATGAAGTGCCTGAAACATGTAGTGTAAAACTGTACTAATGACACTACTCTTCTTCTAACACTACGTTGCCAAAGACATTTTCTCTTGATGAATGTGTCATTGACACGCTGCTTTTGTTGTTGTTTTGTTTTTTATTTTATTTAAATCTCCTGGTTCAGAGAACCGAGACTTTTGTTTTTGGGTGCTACACGCTGAGAAACTGTGTTTCCGTTAACAACACTACAGTCAATATTGTGAGATGCAGCATTATTAACTGCAGTCTCGCTTTGTATTCACCTTTGTTCGCTGGCTGACACCTGCATTCAGCAATACGTATACTGTATTATCTACCATACTCAACATATCACTTTGTATTCCCATTACTGTAACATGTTTTACTGTGTGGCGTTTGACACTCCACCGACTTGTTATATTGTCACTAAATAGCTGTTATGTACAGAAGACACTTGTGTTTATAATGTATACGATGTGTAAATAGTGATTTGGTTTTGGAATGACTGGAATCGGTTGGAGAAAAAAAAAAAGTTGTGAAAGAGAACGAGAAGACCGGGAAGAGTCAACGCTTACTGTATATTTTGACGGGGAAAAGTTTGGTTTGTCTCAATACAAGAGTTGCAGTTTTTTGTTGTTAGCTTGAAAAGTTTTTTGCAGCTAACTCATCTGCTCGTCCCAGTTGAATGTTATTCATGCATTTAATATTCACTGGAGACTGTAGTTTAAAGAACGCTTACTGACTTTTTTTATGTTGAGTTAGATGAAACGGTGAATACCACTCTCAGCAGCTGGCAAAATCTTCCAATTTTGGCCTGTCGTAACCTTTGTCACCTAAAGTCATGAAACACAGGAGAAAAAACAATTTAAACCAGACTTAAATGGGTCGCTAGAACGATTATTTCCTTCCCACTGGCTCCGTACAATACACATACAGAAACTCAATCTTGTTTTCTCAATTTTTGAACTGAATTTGTGCTTTAACCTGCCTTGACTTATCGTGATTTGCAACGTTTCCAAAGAAAGTCTCCCGAACTTTAACCGCTATCCTAAACCTTGGACCGGACAAGTCTCAGAACTGCCTGTCTGAGGAAATCAAACAAAGAAATAAACTGCAGCTCAAATAGAGATGGGGGTGGATTTGAATGAGGGAATGTGTATATTTTGGCTGGTAAAAGGTGGACTTGCTGATGTAAAATAAAAAATACACTTTATCATTTTCTGCTTTATCAGTTCCACTGGTTGATGAAGCAAATCTGCAGCTTGAAGTTGATTAGAAGTTAGTTTTACACTTGGGATTTTCCTCTTTTCCGTCAGGCGATTCCTGCTGTTTTAATACCAAAAACCCTGAGCTTTCGTGGCCACGTATACCGGTTCTGTTTGTACATATGATGTGTATTCTTGTATTATAACAGTCATTTTCTAACTGGAAACTTCTTGACTTGACAAGAGAGGAACGAGCGTTGCTTGTTGAGAGAATATTTCTTCTGTTCATGTCATTTTTTTGTGTTGATTGTAAAATGCAATACAAATTGTGTAACTGCAAAAACACTCACTTGAGGAGAAAAATGTACCATAAATAATAATAATAGTATTTTAAACTAGCTTCACGTCTCTTGTTGTGATTTACATCCTCCTGGGGAACCGTTCCTTGAATGCGGTGGAACGGTTAAGTAAATATGGCCGAGGTTGACGGGTAAGTGGAGTGGCGGAGCTGCAGAGAAGAGCTCAATAAAACATGTTGGGGGTCCTGCGGTGTGGGGGACCGAGCAGCTGGGGGCCAGAGACCCTTTCAAAGCAACCAACTGCTATAACCCGGCCACCCAAGGTCCAATAGTTTAAAGGTGCAGTGTGTAATTTTTAGTTGTTCATTGTCAAACTATGTGTTGCCTGTTCACAAACTTGCCCTTTTCATGAATATTTATCGCCCCAATCAATTCCAAGTATTCCTATTAGCTTGAAATTTGACATTTGCGTGAACTGGGGTAGACGCTCCGTATTCATGCGCCATCTTTAAATACGTTAGCTGGTAAGGGACATAGAGGACGCACTGCTTCGCCTTTGCGTTTTCGCTGTCACATGATTGACTCACAGGTGTTGCTGATGGGAATCAGTGCTTCCCAGCCCCGGCAAGTTTGAAGAAAGAAACGCAGCTAACATCAACAGTTTGTACGACTCACCAAATCTTTACATAACATTTCACAATTAATAAAAATGAAGCGAACGGACGTGATCGCCGGAGGTAAAGCTGGATGAAGACGTGGATGACATCTTTGCTTTTTTTGAAACGTGAAGGCTTCCGTAGCTGTAATACGTACTTTAAACTGCGTGGCGCCAGAGAGCTGATTGCGACATACGATCTCAACACTAGATGGGAGAAATTCCCACAAATTAGACATTTGACATTCAATTTAAACTGAGTTATGGAGATGGTAAATAAAACTTATGACTTAGAATTAAGTCCATCCATCCATCTTCATCCGCTTATCTGGTATCGGGTCGGGGGGGGGGGGGCAGCAGCTCCAGCAGGGGACCCCAAACTTCCCTTTCCCAAGCCACATCAACCAGCTCCGACTGGGGGATCCCGAGGAGTTAAAATGAAATATAAAAAATATAAATCATGTTTTACTTAGTGTGACATTACATTTTTTGCAATTTGAGAAATTGTTCCTTTTCACTTACCATTTATATTTTCATTACTTATACCTTTTCATCTGTTTTAAGTTATTTTCTTGGCCAAAATGTGCTTCCCTAATGTGTGATGCCGGTAAGAGATGATTCATTAATTGTTGGAAGGAACCTAGGGAGCTGAAAATACATATTACTTCATTAATTGGCATTTTTAAGAACCACGGGAAATTGTAAAGGCCTGTTTTGCGTGAGAAATGTTTTTTTCTTTTCTTTTTTACATCTCATCTTGAAATAATCTCTCAACCTCCTGAGGGGACGCACGGGGCGGCGTGATAATGTTGTTTTAGACAGGGACATGTGGGTCTGGCAACTGAGTGGTACTTTTAATGGTACCTAGAGCCGGAGCCATTAATAAAAACTTAAAACTAGATGAGAGAACAGTGTTTCAGTTGGTCATGTTTGGCCTCACAGAGACAGGGAGAGTTAGGGATCCCTGCTCTGTGGGGATCATAAATAAAACAGCTGCCGTAGAAGTGAAGAATCTGTGTTTTGGGGGAAGCAAGGGGGTGCATTCTTCTACCTGACCCAGTTTAAAAAACAGAGGACTAATGGGAATGTAAGGAGAGCTGTAAAAAAAGAAAAAGAAGATGAATGAGTGGGAGGTGTGCAGAGAGAAACAAGGCATCATGGTAAGTAACGAAGGAAAAGCGGTTGCAATGATTTATCAGAGCTCTAGACATAAACCAGGGTGACATAAGTGTCTGCACACACATTCCCTTCAAACTTTAGTGGGGCAGATAAGGGGGGAAATCGTTCACAAGTGGATTCAAGCACCATATTTGGTGTGGTTATCCTTCTGGATAACAACAGTTACATTTAGAGATGCACAGAGGTTAGAGATGCACAATAGTGGCCCAACATTGCAGTATTGTATATATAGTATAGTATATATAGTAGGCTATAGTATATATAGTATAGTATAGCTCAGATGTGTTTCATTAGATTTCTGCTCAAGTTTACAATTTTGTGCATATTCAAAATATAACTCCTCCCATCTGTTGTCCGAGATTTGGAGAGTTGTAATGTAGTCTGCTGTGCATGTATGCATGGATCTCATTCAGACCGTCTGACACACACAGAGGCCCATTCGGGTCCCTGACTGAGTTTAGAGGAGGCTGTACGCTGCTCTTTATCGGAGGTCTACGCACGGATGCAACGCGTCCCAGCCCACAGCAGAGCGGGTCCACTAACATGAACTGAAGTTACTACACTAGCAGCTAGGCTGCTCACCTCTATCTTTACAGAGAGAGAGGACACGAAGCGACGGACGGTCTGTGATACTCAGAGCACATCCTTGAAGCCGGGGAAGTGCACCTGGGATGGCTCGTGAAAAAAAGGTTCTCATTTTGCGACAATTTGAAAATTCCACAGACAGGGAGCGCTCTTGAACCCCTCACAATCTCTGAAAGCACAACTACTCGATCACGAGTGTCTCAACAGGTAGATCTATAGATAAACTCATCTTTCAGAAATTTGACCGACCGGGTTGACGCTTCAGCGTGAGAAATCGGGGGTGTGGCGTGTGAGCGTGTGAAACCAGTCAAATGCGTGTGTCTCACGGCCAATGCGTGAGAGTTGGCAGCCCTGCTCCTCTGTTCCTCAGAGGGAACCCTGGGTCATGTTTACAGATGACCACAAAGTGTCGCTCTTTAACGGTTTTAAATCCCATTGACATGGTCCATTACAAACCATCATCACAGCTGAACTTATACTCAAACTAATAAGCACAATATTAATGTATTCTCGGTGATCATGCATTGTCAGAGACTAATGTCTTTGCTGTAGACTCTTTTCATTACTTCAAGATCTTCCATGAAACACTCATCTTTTTTGTATCTACAAATAACTTATTTATTGGCATGTGATATAAATTGCAAATTAATTGCATTTTCTATGTAATTAAATCACATAACTGACAAAAATCTTGTAAATTAATGCCAACAGACATTTAAGATGTATCCTAGTGGTAGGCTACTGATGAGATGCCACACCTCGACTGGGCACACAGAGACTTCCCCTCCTAAGCTATACTTTTCCCATATGAATTACATATTAATTTAATTGACTTTTTAATTATCAATATGAAAAGTTAATATATGTAGCACATCTAATGTTCCTGTTCATTATGCTACTAAATAATATTCATATGCAGTGAACATAACAAATGACCGATTAGTCGAACTGCTCCAGTTGGAGATCATAGCTCTTGACTCGGCTGATTTTTCTGAAAGAACAGATGCTCGTGTCAATCGCCTGTCACATAAGGTAGTAAAACCGGAAATGTAATGGTTTGGCCTTCAAAATAAAACTGTACAATATTGCATTTAAAATAAAATAAAAACGTAATTCTACACATTACCTACCGTAATTAAAAGAGATATTAAGATCTGATAGTAAAATGTTCCATACTATATACTCGTCAAAGATTGTGTACGGTAGCTTTACCAACTTCGTAAACGGAAGTAGTAGCTAATTCTTGGTATCTTGACGCTGGATCGGTGTTTTCATTTTTAAGTGGTAAAGACGTACTGCCGACAGTCGTATTCTATTTCATAATGTTGGGCAATGTTATCTGACTATTATAGCTAGCTAATGTTGTACTGTTGCCTCCTTAAGTACACCTCGTCGTCGTTTCTGGGACGAAGAATGACGCAGGATTTTCAAGGAGCAGCCGCTGCGGAGCGTTAAGTTGACATTAGCAGCCTCCAGTAGAAGACGGCGGTGGAGCTAATTCGAGTCACAAGACTTCTTCACTGAGCTGGACGGCGGCTTTCTTTCTCCACAGGTAAAGTTAGGCCTTCAGTTAGCGTCTTTCGTCTTTATGTCTAAAACTACATGTGACATTTAACTAGGGAAGCCGAAGGGTTATTGTGTCAGTTAGTGATAAGAGTGGCTACATGATCAGCGGTAAAACCGCGAGGTAGCAGAGCATAGTGCAGATAACGTGGTTTGCGCTGCGTTTGCCCTGCGAGCCATTGAAAGCAGTGGGTATTAGAGCAGCGGTGCCGCTCCCGCCGTCATCATAATTGCTTCCATGGATAGATCTGACCATATATACTTGGTCATGGCTACCCTTTCGACTATGGCTACCTCAACCAACTTTTAACGGTCAGCGGCAATGATGTCAAAGTTGAAATAATTTGAACTTTAAGCAGCGCGCCACATCAAGGAAAGCTTCCTCCGAGTTGTTCACCGCTCTCGCAAAGTAAAAAAGAAAGAAAGAAAGAAAGAAGTGGCACAACCAGCGATAAGCGGCATTACCGCTGGTCATATGTAAACGGCTTAACGGTTAAACGCTTATCTCATTTGTCGTTGGGCTATTCGTCTTCTTTATGTTATTATGTAAGGTGTTTCTCCAGCTGCTTTCAGTGCTATCAAACGAACAACTGAAAGAGCAGAGAAACTGCGGAAATGGTTGCGAAAACGTCCCTGTAACTGGAGTTGCGCGGCGATGCGCCGTCTGGCAGGACCAGTGTGGGCGTCCCAGTCGGCTGTTTCCTAAGAGCCCACAAACCTAGGATTTGTTTTATGACTTAAAGTTAATTTAATTAATTTAATAAGGAGAGTGGCTGTTAAAGAAGCCGCGTTGGCTTTGCTATCATACGGTGACAATGTTTCAGTTTTGGGTGAGCTTGTATCGAAAATATTCAGCCGACAGTGCAAAAGGTAAAGCTAGGAGGCTAATTACCCTGCAGTGGTTAAATCCCAGACGCGGTCGCTCATTGCTAAATGGACTCTGTCCTCCTTGTGTAACAGGATTTGAAGGGATGGAAAACCCCGGCTACCGCACCGGGAGCTTTGACAGCCTCCAACAGCCCAGCGACGACGATGATGACGAGATGGTGGACATTGCAGGAGCCACACTGGACTTTTCCACCACGGACGACGACCCCCCTCTCAGCTCAGGTAACTGCGCAGACATTGATTTTGCCGTTGGAGAAGGCATTTTCAATAGTATTGGCATGAGTTGTTGTCTTTTCCAAGTAAAGTTTGTATGCAAACACAAAAAAATCGAAATATGCCTGTGGTTGCAAAACTGTTGGGCGACTTCTAGGATACTATCATAAACAATCTCAAAGTTCATTCAAACTGTTGTTTTGAATCGACTTAATGAACTACACTATCCAAAAGTCCAATCTGGGGCGAGTTTGAGCCAGTGGCTGAAGAAGTATTCAAATCATTTACTTAAGTAAAAGTACTAATACCACACTGAAAATACGAGTAAAAAGTAATATGTGTGTAAATATGTGTAAAAAGTACACTTTTTCTCTATAATGTAGTAGAGTAGAAATAAAATGGAAAGACACACGTTAACTACTTATTTCAAATTTGTACTTAAGTACAGTGTTTAAATGTACTTTGTTACATTCCACCACTGCCTGGAGGTTTAAGGCACTGACCATGACCACCTAGTATCTTAGGTAATATAACATCTTTTATTACCTGTTTTAAATTACAAGACCTGTCACTCTGTCATGGCTAACTTGTTTGAATTAGTATTATATTTTATTGCAGGTGGCAGTAAATGTTTCATCAAACATACTCACTTTCAACCCTCATGTGTTTTGTTTGAACTGAGGGATTAGAGGCTTTAAACTTTATGACCTTCAACCAGAGATTGACAAGGGATCTGATGTTGTTGTTTTCTAATAAAAGAAAGAAAGAAAGTAAGTCTATAAATGCTTGTGTGGCTGAGTTGCTAACCTCAGAGTTGTAGTCATGGCACAGGCTATGATAATTTGTTGGACTGCTGCAGAGTTGTTGACCTCACTTTATTATTATTATTATGTCTTATGGTGTTCCCAAAGTAGTCTTGGAACCGTTTTTTCAAGGTGGAATTTGTAAGCATTAATAACACTGGGTGCCTGTAAGAACCTTTAAGTCTACTGTTAAATTATGTCTGTAATCCCTGGGTACAGTGAGTGTTTGTCACAGGCTTTTACTGAGTCATGGTCATTCTAAATAATCACATACTACACACGTACACACACACAGACACACACATAGAGAGAAACTCACTGTATCAATCTGATTTTGGTTGACTTCACATCAGAACACAAACACAACCATTAAAGTGAGTTATAGCACTAGTAGTTTTTGTGGGGGTAACTCACCAACCAGGGCAACCAGGGCCGCCCGGTTACTGGTGATGATATCTTAACTTGGTAATGTGACTGCCCCTTAGTACAACGACCTCCAAAAAGCCGGATATGACAGGCTTACAGTATTTTAACTTCTTATTGCACCAATGAAGAGATTTCAGTCACATTAATGATTGATGGCTGCTTTGCTTATGTCATCATGACATCCGTGTGACACCTCAGCAATTGACCATGGAGATGCCTCATGTTAGCTATTTAAAGCAGAGACCCAGAAAAAATATCAAGTGAAGAATTAATAAATTTGCATGTAAACTAGAAAGAACGTTTGCCAATTTGCATTTTTGGCATGAGAACAGAGTTTTTTTAGCCTTTTGTTTTGTAAAGTTTGCAGCTCCAGGCAAAGTTCTTGTTCAGTTTTTGGTATTTATTAACAACCCTATTAACCTCCTGCAAGTGTATTATGGTTAATTTGTGCTTTGAAGAGTTCCCTCAGAGTGATTCAGATTCCTTTTTTTGACACTCAAATCAAATGCAGCGGACCCGCGGTGAAAAGTTGGAGCCAGCTCAACTTTAGGAGTAACGCAACCCCACATCACGCTGCGGTGGCCAATCATGTCACCTGCAATCAGACTTGTCAGTGTAGATTGAGGCGCTGTGAGAACGTGAAACATCAAGCCTCTGTGCCGCGGCACAACATGTGGCAAATTGCCGGATTGCTGATTTTGGTCTGAACGTAGCTTAAAGCGTTCCTTTTGTGGAAAAACTGTTTAGGGGAGATGCAATGTAAACACTGTTTTGGTTTCTCTTTACTAATGCAGCTTCAATACTTTTGATGTTTTTTGTCAGCACATTAAAAACAAATTCAAAGTGCAAAGGAAAATGTAGTGTCAGATGTTGCCCAGTCATTGCTGTCATCATCATGACATCACAAAAAAAATCTGTCCTTTTCTTTGTAACATCTTTGCCAAAAAGAGACCTTAAAGAAGATTGCTTTTCAAACTTTCAGGACAAGCCAGTGCATTAAAATACGACCTCAAATGATTCCAAAAGAAAGCACAGTCAGACAGTGATATCCCGCTGCCTGGTTACTACTGATGTCACTGTGACATCACCAGCACCCCTCTCCTCCCACACTGGTTGAAATAGAGAGATAGGACTGTGCCAACAGGAAGGAAGTCAGGAGGCAATCTTTTCCCCTCAATGGGAGCAGCTTCTGTTGGCTTGAACCATGTGTTTCCACTTCAGCTTTTTGTGGAGAGTGAAGAAACACAACTTTGTTTTATAACCAACAGTCATGCATTTTTAAAATTACACAGTGGTTTGTGAAAAGAAATCAAGGGGGGGGGGTCAGTTCAAGCAACTGGAGTTGTGAGGATTCTGTCTGACAGTAGTGCTGTGCTCCGTAGTCTCAGACTGATTATTGTGTGTCAGGCTCTGGGGAGATCAGGAGGCTTTTCGCCTCTAATTTCACCCTCCACCGTGCAGAGTTTGTCATTAAAGTTTTAGATCACAGTAAAAAAAAAAAAAGGAAATGGTGCTTTTATCTGTAATGGCAGATGTTGCTTTGTGTAGCTATTCTGCATTTCTTCCACACTGCTCCTTTTAAACATGCTGCAATCAAACTTTACTGTAAGGGCACACTATTGATATCTTTATTAGTATTTTTGTAGTTTGTGTGAGTGGATGACCTATGTCTGTGGGCCTATGTGGATGTATGCTGTGTATAAGCTATTGTACACCTTAATTTCCTTTGGGCTGAATAAAGTATCTCTAGCTCTGTCTCTCTAAGTGAACACACTCCAGGTTGGGTTCTAAACAGACTTAAGCAGTAAAACAGCTCGTTGTGACACTTAATTGAAAAAATTGTCGGCTTGCACTTTTGTTTCTTGCCTTTTTTAGTACAGCAACGTCCTCCTTTTCTTACCCTTTTGCGGCAGTTGAAAGTGCTCCTTATCGCGCATTTGAACTCGTTGACAAGCAAGTCTTCTTAAAAGTAATTCTTGGTGCCATCGTAATCTCTCAGCCTTGTGGAACCTGTTGCTCTGGGACTCATTCACCTCCAGTGTTCAGAGAGCAGAGTTTTGCCTAGGAGGTGTTGCTTGTGCAAATACTGGCCTGGGTGGATATCAATATAGTGGTACTATTATTCCTCTGTCAACAACTAGTGTGCAAGCAATGTGTTCTTTGTAGAAACATTTTTTTAAGTCAGTTTTTTTTTTAAATTATACAAAACATACAATTTACAAGATGAATCCAGAAAGCTTTCCCCATATTCTAGTGAATGAGTATTTGTATTAAATAACGTAACAATATCTTGACGGATGACCCCTAAACCCCCATCAAATACGAGCACCTCAATCTTTTACAAACCGAGGGAAAACACTGTCTTAAAACAATCTGTCTGGCTATCCTTAAACAAGTCTGGACCCAGCTTCTTATGTGCTTATCTTTTCTGCTTAGGGTCTCCCAGGACAAATAATCTTGGGCAGAATAGAACCTGGGTCCCTGCAATCAGACATTAGTTATCATGTATCTTGGTCCACACTTCCTGGACCTTATCACAGTATCATAGGACATGGAGCAATTGGCCACCCTCTGTCTTACATTTCCAACAATTTGGTGTGTCTTTCAATCCGAGTCTAAACAATCTGGAGGGAGTATAATAGGAGAATGCATCCGGAAGGGAAGGTGTTCTTAAGCGGTTGCCCCCGGCTGTAGTATTAAAAACCTTCAATAGGTAAAGGCATCATAACAATCTTCCGGTTCATGTTGAGGGATCAGATAAATGGAAAAGATTTTTTTTTTTTAATTTTTTTAGTCGTTATGCTTTTCATTCCTTTTTTTTTTTTTATTCATCCAACATGGTGTGTGGTGTTTTGAAAGACCAGCTTTTCAATGAAAGCCTTTGCCGTCTAAAGGAGGGAAGCGTGTCACTGCTTGTCCTGGCCGCCTGGCTTTCTGCCTCCTGTGTTTTAGTTTTTAAACAAGATGAAGACTGAAACGAGGTGATAACTGCCAAAATGCATTCAGACTAAACATGTAGGCACTGTGCTGCTTCGTCCCCATCATTTTCTTAGAATACTTGAACTCATTAAAATCTCCAGTGGGGACTCTTCACACCACTTGACCCCTGTCATTGTAGTAAGGTTTTACTGACAAGAGGAAGCAGAGAGACAGAGAGATGCCTAAGGAGCTGCAGCCTGGGCCTTGAAACTATTTTTTTCACTTTCGGGTTTGATCAAGATTTTTTTAAAGTTTTTAATTCTCAAAAAAGCTTAAAAAGTCGAGAGGAAAACCAAATCATCTACCGTTGAAGAGATGAAAAAGGTGCGTGTTCTCCCTCCCTTTCCTCTGTTTTTTGGCTCTGGGACGCGTTCCATGTCTCAGTGTATTGTTATTGCAAAAGCTGTTAAAGGAAACGCTTACCTTTTTAATTATCAGAAGTTTTTTGCTTTATGCATAACATAAAATCTCACCGGCTTCTGCAGGAAGTGGGTGAAGTAAAGGTCAGGGCTGCGTGATGTGAGGAAAATATGCAATGTCGTTGAATATTGCAATACTGAAATTTTTTGCGATAAACAGATGTTAAAGTTTACTCAGCTCTGCCGCTTTCAGTATTCTAAGAACAGACTGCTTGTTGAACTTATAACATAAAACCATATGAAAGGAAATGATTTCCAACATTGTTTTATTGAACAAATTAAACATTAAATTGAATATAAAAAACAATGGCCGTGACCGTTTTGAAAGTGCCTTTCTCTACTGATATTTTTTTTTTTTAACTACACACAAAAAATCTCCTAGTGTCCAACATGACGATGGAAAAAGTTTTCATTGTGCAGCCCTAGTAAAGTTCCTCCAGGGACATTTTGAACAGCTGATCTGTAAGGACTTTGCCCCTGGAGTAGAAGTAGGAAACATCCTAGCCAGGAAGAAGGGATTTGCTGAGCTAAAATATTCTTCCTTTTACTGTTGTACCTTTCTTCCCACTCATGCAGTCAGAAGCTGCCAGTACAATTGCAGACTTACTGGTAAAGCCCAAGATACTCCACCGGTTCGATAAAATACATTTGTGGAAGACTTGTGGTCATAATCGTGCTCACATAACCATTGAAAGGTGTGCCTCAAACGCTGAATGAGTCACAGTCCAAAGAACTGATCAATGTCTTAGTCTTCCATCCTGCATAAGCTTTTTGTAACTGAGACCACTCAAGAGGCCAGGACTCCCCTGGTGAGATGTCGTGGGCAGAGCATAAGCCCGCCCATCCAGCTTCTCACTGAGGTGCAGGAATTTCACAATATAAAATATGGTGTCATGTCGGGTGGAAGTAGAGCTGTAAATAACAATGCTTTTCCTTATCATTTTATCTATCAACTCAGAGAAATTCAGGAAATCCTGACATTTGAGGAGGAACCAGAAAGTGTTTAGCAATTTAGTGTCCGTGCAAGAAAATGTTTTTAGTTTTTAAATCGGAAAATATCTGATCAAACAACACAACTAAGAATTTGATTGAGCAATCCATGGCCAATTTCAGGACTTGGCACTTTCTTTTTTGATATTTAATGCTGCACATGTTTCAGTCAGTTTGTTTCAAAGAAAAGTAGTTTGAATAAACAGCGTAGGTTCATTTAAGTTTTTAACCTTAGTTTGGGCTGTGTGTCCAAAACTACAATGAAAGGAGATCTTGACTTAGATTAGAAATTCTTTAAAGTGCTTCCTTCCCTGTAACATCTGAGCCAGGTGTCTGTTGGCTGTTTCCAGCAGGACAGTCACATCACATCCTCATATTTGAAAGTTCCTTTTGAGCACATGAAAAACTTTATCTCTATATTTACTCTACCGCAGAGACGCACATTCTGTCTTTATTCAATTTTCCTCTGACCCAGTAAATATGAGCTAAAAAGCATGGGCTTAGCAGAGCAATGACGTAAACATGGTCCAGAGATGCTTGTTTGTAGTCGCCAAGCCTCACAGGGGTCACATGCAACGCCAATTCCCATGGCAACAAGAAAGCGGGAACGCAAGGTTCAAATCGTGTGTGTCCCTGTATGTTTTGTTTTGATATTCTGTAAAAATGTAAGATTAGGACACACTCTGACAGGAACCGAGTAAGTGCTGAGCTCAGCATGCAAACCTTCGCTGGAAACGAGCAGAGTTGCTCTAAGGACTCTTGAGTTGCTGACCTATTTTTCTGAGACAAACTAACACTGGATCAGTTTTCACTCTGCATTTTGAAATGTATCTTTGCTTGTGGCATTTGAAGTTGTAGACAGGATTGTTGTGTGTTTGGTTGTTTCACAGCACCGCCGTGTTTGTTTTAACGTGGTGAAGAGGTGATCATGTGTGGCGGCTCAGATGTTAGCCTTGTCAGTTTTCCTTTAGATGCTCATGTCCGTTAACCCCGCGTTAGACCAACAACCTGCCCTGGGTGCACCTGCCCCTCACTCTGTGGATGCTAGGAAAGGCTTCAGCTCCTTGCCCTGGACACAGTCCATAGAAAGTAGATGGCTGCTTATTAAAAATGTTACATCAATAATTAACATGCTTGATTGATTCGGAGGAAACCGTGAAGCACGACAGCAACGTTACTATTGGCAACCCACTTTGACTTCTTGTCAATTTAATGTCCATTTTAACTTGTAGTATTAAGAGCAACCATATTGTGAAACATCTTGGCTTCTTGCTGCCTTTAACAGGGACGTCCAAGGCTATGAGCTGAAACATCTTATAATAAAGTTAGTCACATGAATAACGTAATTTAATCATTGCAGAAATGGGCCATTTGTGGTTAACTTTGGGTTTGGCTTTGGACAGTTTTTCCTAAGAAAATCAAGCCGTCAGACAGGAAGTAAGGGGTTAAACAGCTGCCACAGTCCAGTTCCAATCTTTTAATGTAATTTGCTTCAATGTGGCAAAAGAATTTGATCGTGGTTTAACCCTATCAACTTTGGATACACAGCACTGTATGTCTCATGGAGGTCTAACTCAGACCTTTTGTGTGACAGGAAGTAAAGCAACATACTTAGTTATTAGTGGTTTAATTTCAGTTCAGTTCCAAAATGTTAACTTCATCATTCTGTTCACTACTTAATTTTGTGAACTTTGTCCTTTTTTCTCATATTACTGATTTAAAAACAAAACATTTCATCTTTTCTTCCGTGTATTTTCGTGTGTTTGCACAAGCCAGCCAGGAGCGTTTGATGCATCACACAGCCTTCCCACGGGATTCAAGGCTCAAGACCTTTTAGACTAAAATGACCTCCTGTTAACGCAGAGAACCACCTCAGCCAATCCGAGAGAGCTCACAAGCACTCGGCACCAATACAAAAACAAGTTCCCACCAGCTCAGCAAATCGTCATGTACTTCCCAGACTAGATTAGCCAATCATAACTCATTCCCAGAGCTCTCCGGCCAATGAGGGAGTGCTCTGTTGGAGTCCACTTCCTAGAGGAGTGCAGAGGAGCAAAGAGATTTCCAGTTTGAGATTTAACACTGACTGAGGATACTCAGCTGGTCGTGTTTGGTGCCAGGAAAGGAGAGATGGACTGGGAGTTCTGGACTAAGCATCTGGATGAGGAGGTTCTGACTGAAAACGGTGAGTGGGACCCAGGAAGAGTTTATAGGAGAGCTTTGTTTGTAGCTTTTTTTTTTTTTTTTTTTTTCTTTTTTGGCCGTCTGATCAAATCTGCTCTCATGCAGAGGGTGTTTTAAATGCATTTACGAAGAAAGTCATCTTTTGTTAGAATGCTGAAATAGGTCTTGCTTGAGTAAGAAGTTACATACATTTTTTTTTTTCACCTGCAACAACGTTTTTGTGATTGGTTTTATAAGCTTTAACGAGTCTTGTGTTTCTGCTGATGCCTTTAAACTTAACACTGGAGTTTAACCATTAAGACCATGTACAACCCTGACTCGTGGTTAATGTTTCTGTGCATGCGTGCGTGTGTGCGTGTGTCCTGCCAATGCATGTTTTGGGGCCAACTGTGGCTTTTGTGTTGCATTGATTTGTATCCAATGTGCTATGGAAATAAAGTTTGATTGAACAGAGGTTGATCTGTCTCTCAAGTACACGGACATGGATTTACAACTGAGGTCAAACTCGGATGCTTACCACTTGTTCTCTTTAGTTGTCTTTGCTTTTAAGTGCACTTTATTTAGAGCAGTGATTATGTAAATCTTCCTGATGGCCTTAGTCTGATTTTATTTGAAAATGACAAATTCCTGTTATTCTCTTCAAGTGTGTTTAGGTTATTTGACTGCATTCTCTTTGTTTTGGCTATCGTGAATAAGGTGCAAAAGTCACAGTTGTGTGTTTTTTAAATGCGTTAAATCCACCCGAAATAGAAAAAGGCACACTTTTATGATAGCAATGACTTTTGGTGAGACATCTTAAGGTGTTTACTCTATAAATAACAATAACATGGACTAAAATCATCCGATACTGGACACTGGAGAAATCTAACCAGACAATGGCTGGTACAAATGTGGCTATGGCTCATACTGGATTTCTTTCTACAGGGGATATTTTTGAGGGTCTAAAAATAGTTGGGAAATGTGTCTGTCACATTAAGGACATTCAAAAGAACTTGGTAAAGAATAATGGGCAAATAAATACTTTTGCATCTCCACATTTTTTAAGGTTCTCAGACGGGCTTTGATGGCCATTAGCAGGCCAACCAAGCCAAACATTTTCCATTCATTCAGTTGTTAGACATACCCAGTCCTGTACAGGGTTATTAGGGGTCCACAGCCTATCCCAGCATGCATTTTACAGCGAAGCAGGTGGATAACAGCTTTAATATGCCAGCAGCACAACAAATTGTTAGCACAAGCTAAGTGATGGCTTAAAAATGGCTTAAAATAAAAGGAAATAGAGTGGGATTGTTATTCCATTGATCTGTCCTCCACATTGTTCTGGCTAACACTGGGATCTAGTTACATTTTAGGTGTTATTACAAGCAGAGAGAGTGTGTGTCCGTCTGTGAGCCACTTGGTGTTTACGACCAGTATAACTTGTCAGCTCAGGTGTGTAAACTCTTTTGTATTAATAAATGCCAATGTTCTCCTCCCTGCAAGTGTCATGTTGGAAATGTGGCTGGTGTTTGTGAAGTAATCATGGTGTGGATTACGATTTTAGGATTTTTAATGGAAAATATGAAGGAATCCTAAAATGTAGACATTGTTATTTCCTGGTTGTGTTCCTGCAAACCTAAGACAATAGTTGAGTAATCCCTATGAGATGAAATATTGCTAGTGATTGCTTTAATGTTTTACTTCAGCATTGTCAGTTTCTTCTCTCGGTAACAGGGTTTTTTCTCACAAAAAGCTTGCTAAACTTCCTCACATTTTTACAATCCTATTATGACCTCTATTACACTCAAATGAAAACCCACTTTTATTTAGATGAAAATTGTTTTTGTCCCATAATTACTTGCCTCAAATCTGTTGTTGGTTGCTTACACCCAACATGAATCAGAACTTCCTGTGTCATTTCCTGTTTCCGTACAAAACTGGTTGTGATTGGTTGCTGCTGTCTGATAATTGTTGCTGTCTGTAGCTGCCACATACTCGAGCTTGAGAGAATGCGGCTGAAGTCAAAATCGTAGCTTTGTTTGTCTTTGCCTAAGGCACTCATTAATACAGCGTTGTCAAGAATAGTGTTATCTAATGTAAATTACCACAGTAGGTCACAATGCATATTTGTTGTTGCGCTGTTCTCCCCATTTGATTTTGCTCAGTAACAATAGTCACAATAATAAATGGGCTTCCGAGCATAGTGCATGCAGATTGTTGCTGCTGACATATCCATCTTATGGAGGAGCACATGTTCTGTAAAGAGATGAATTCTGTCAAATACATATATATATATATATATATATATACACTCACCGGCCACTTTATTAGGTACACCTGTCCAACTGCTCGTTAACACTTATTCTGTGTTAACCACGTGACTTTGAACGTGGCATGATTGTTGGTGCCAGAAGGGCTGGTCTGAGTATTTCAGAAACTGCTAATCTACTGGGA
>NC_048425.1:3496849-3522374 GCF_013103735.1 Etheostoma cragini
TATATATATATATTCATTATATAAAATAAAAGATCAAGATTTTCTGGATAAGCTTTGTTAGTAAAACTATTTGCTAGATTATCTCAAGTTGTCCAACCAACACTTAGTCGATATGTTGACAGCTACTACTAATATATTGGTGGACCCATATTATCGGACAATATTAGGGAGATCCCGAACATTTTTTTTTTTAATATACATTTTTATTCATCAGAATCATTTATAATGACAAATGATGAAAATTTAAAAAGTACGGTGTTTGTATTTTTATACATTTTATTTATCAGAACTTTAATATATTTTGATGTTCCTCTTTTCTGTTGTGACAATAAAACACATTATCAGTGTTTTACTGAGTACTCATAAATAACTACAAATAAGTGTTAGGGAAATCTGTTTTGTTACACGTTCTCGATATATCGGATTTAGAAATAACCAAATTTGTGTATCGGCCTTAAGATTCCTTAGTCGGGCTCTACTCAAAGCATGTGTTTTCATATGGTGAAAGCAGATCCCACTGGGCCTCTGTGTTGCAGCAGATCAAAAACAAATCCCTGTATAATAACGTGTGTGTGTGTGTGTGTGTGTGTGTGTGTGTGTGTGTGTGTGTGTGTGTGTGTGTGTGTGTGTGTGTGTGTGTGTGTGTGTGTGTGTGTGTGTGTGTGTGTGTGTGTGTGTGTGTGTGTGTGTGTGTGTGTGTGTGTGTGTGTGTGTGTGTGTGTGTGTGTGTGTGTGTGTGTGTGTGTGTGTGTGTGTGTGTGTGTGTGTGTGTGTGTGTGTTCCCATACGTACTTGTTCATTCTGTGGAAGTATGTCCTTTTATGACCACAAAAGGCCCAAGTAACATGCAATCACACTTCAAATATTTAAATGATAGTATCTTGAATAACTCCAAAACACAGCATGTCTGAAAACAATAGAACAAAATGCATATAATGAAAAGGCAAGAACAATGTGGTAGCAAGCGAGAGGCTGGCATTTGTGTGTGAGGATGTTAATGTGCATCTCTCTCTTCCCTGTTTCTCTCGCTCCCTGTCCCTCCCCCCTCCCCAGGAGGTTATGAGGAACACAGCAGCAGAGCAGCCGGTATGAACGGTAACGGCCCCAGTAAACTTGTGGACCCCCTGGAGGACCCGCTGCCCGGGGTGGGCACCTACGAAGACTTCAACACCATCGACTGGGTCAGAGAGAAAAGCAGGGACCGCGACAGGCACCGAGAGGTAGGAAGAATAGCGCTGTGCGTTTGTTAATGATGGGAAAGTTAGTAAAAACCATAACTAGATGATCGTTATTCGGTACTGTTTACTTCACTGTCATATCTGTAACACAAATGCTCTCTAAGTATCAGCTCAAGACAAGACAACCACCATGTCTAACATCCTTCTCTTCACGCCCTCCTTAGTTTATATTTATAGCTCAACAGATTCACACACAGAAACTGTAGAATTGAGGTTAAGCAGTTTGCTCTTGATAGTACCTGGTTTTTCTATGTTAATAGAACATGGAGTGTTAATAACCAAGGAACAGTCAAATGTTGAAGAAACTGTACAAACTAAAAGTGCATTACTTGGCTGCATGACTTGTGTTCTAGCACTGCAGCAGTAACATTAATGTAAAGTATCACTGAAACCGTATGTAATGTAATATACTCTAGGACATGAAACCCAATAATACAATGATGATGGTAATCACTCTCGATTATTGATCTTCTCATCTCTGTGTGCATCCAGATCAGCAATAAGAGCAAACAGTCGACTGTGGCTCTGCTGCACAGCATCAGTGATGCCTTCTCTGGATGGCTGCTCATGCTTCTAGTGGGACTCATGTCAGGTAGTGTCCCTACATTTTTTCAAGCTGTTGTCTGGACTCATTCTGTTTAATACATGTGAAATGTAAATGTTTGACTGTATATAATGTTTTGACCTGCTTTAAAAAAATAAATTAAAAAAATTAAGACAATCTCACTTTTTACAAAATGGTACCTTGAATGCGCTTTTTCTCTCATTTGTATTTGGGTGGCAAGTTGAAACAAAGCCAAAAGAAGTAAACCTGCAACTATCTGCACGGCTAGACATATCTTTCCTGAATTTTACCGCACATTGAGTTGAATTGGCAGTACACCATTTGGTTATCATTTAAGATAGTAATCTTTCTGAACACAGTATGCCAGTACCGCTCCTCTTGTTTTTGTGCTGCCTGGGCTTTAGCTGAAAATGTATTCCCATGTGGTGGCAAGCAGCTGGTGCAAAGTGACAAAATAGCACTGAAAATAGGCAGCAAGGTTACACAATTCTAAAGAAAAAGAATATTTATTATGTTGACAAGCCAAAAAGTTTAGTTCGACCCAGAACACAAGGATAAATGTGACAAGTGATGATGGATGTGTTCCACGTTAACACAGGCAGAATTATAAAGTTAACGCATCCTTCTCTCTCCCAGGTGCTTTAGCCGGCGGCATCGACATTGCAGCCCACTGGCTGACTGACATGAAGGAAGGGGTTTGTCTCATCGGCTTCTGGTTCAACCACGAGCACTGCTGTTGGACGTCCAATGAGACGACGTTTCAAGAGCGGGACCAGTGTCCACAGTGGCAGAGCTGGGCTGAGCTGATAACGGGGACATCGGAGGTAGGGGGACAACCAATTGAATCCAGAGTAAAAATTGTCTTCTGCACGCTTAGATCCAGGAAATATACATATTGTAGCCAAGCTTTCTCAAGCATATGTTTGCAGAAGGGAAATTGGGCTAATAAAGGCAATTCTCTTAAATTAAGTGTGAAAACGAAATTAATTTCATGTCACGATCCAGCAGCTGCCTATTTTATTATACCTCACTATTTTCCTGCTTGAGGAGTTGATTTTTTGCTTAGACATGAGAACACTCTTTGCAGTCTAGCAAGATTTCATGTACATGTTCAAGTCAGTGTCTCTCTAGTGGTAATGGGGCTTTAGTTCCACCTCCTGGTTGTAGGCTGTCATGACACAATATAATAACACAGCTAAGCCAGGATGCCTAATGAATGAAATACAGCTTTTATCTTTCTGTAATGACAAGCGGTTTAAGAAATCATGTGTCTACTCATTTACATATATCTGTATAAGGGTCTCTGTGCCCCACCCGGCAGTGGCAGACTGTTGCCTGCCCAAGAGCCAGGATCTGTCTGAGATTTCTACCTGTAAAAAGGAAGTTTTTCCTTGCCACTGTCGCACCAAATGCTTGCGCTTCTGAGGGGGAAATTGTTAGGTTTGTATATTATAGAGTGTGGTCTATACCTGCTTATCTGTGTCCTGAGATAACTCCTGTTGGGATTAAAACTATAAATAAAATTGAATTGAATAAATTGAATTTATTTTCTTTGTGTGTCCCTGCAGGGTCCATTAGCCTACATAATGAACTACCTGATGTACATCTTCTGGGCTTTACTTTTTGCTTTCCTGGCTGTCGCGCTGGTCAGGGCCTTCGCTCCATATGCATGTGGCTCAGGAATACCAGAGGTAAAACTGGACTCAGTGTGATAATGTAGTTAAAAAGCAGAATCAAGTTGTGCCTCATTTGACATATGAATCAGACTCATTTAATTCTTCATTGTTTGCTTCATTTATGCATGTTTGTTCAGGGACAGGATTTTATTGGGATGATGATAAAGCTGCAAGAATAAACAGTTTGAGATGTGATAGCTCAGTTGTATGCAGTTTATTTTTCTTTTAATAAACATTTGTAGATGAGTCCTACTAGTTGTCTGTTTCTCCCTTTTCTCTTTTTCCTTACAGTATCTAATCACTTTGATTTGTTTACGCCCAAACTGAAACGATATGAAAGCGCAAATTGACATTCAGTGGACACTAAACCTAAAAGCCAGACTGCTCTCCCTCCATCCTCTTCGCTCTCCACCAGTGTTTACTTTCTTTTCGTCTCACTTCTTTCACACTTTATTTTGAAGGAAGTGAAAAGCTGAAGATTTGCTTACACTCACTGAAATACAAGTGGAAAACCCAACTGAGCACAAACATATCCAAACTGATTAACCCATTTCATATATACAGAGCAAGACACACAAACACAACTCGCTTCTGCATGTATAAACTTGAAACCTCTCTGCCACTCCTGCCTTTTAAACAAAGACCAGCCTTAATTTTGTGGATTCCTTTGAATCGACTCTGAAAGGTCAGGCAGCGGTCGACAGGCCCACACACACCAGATTAACTACTCATCTGGAAGAAAAATATCCACAATGCAAACTCTGCTTTCTCTCCTTCCCTTTCCATCACTGTTAACTTTCTCTTGGCTATACGCTCACACTTGCATATGAAAACGGATCCGTCCCTAACATAAACATACACACACAATCGCAGACCTATCCTGATTGTGTCTACATGGGTTGAACTAATCCATGCAAACGCACTCTTTCTCTTTCCGTTTCTCTCAGATTAAAACCATCCTGAGTGGGTTCATCATCCGTGGCTACCTGGGGAAGTGGACCCTGATCATCAAGACCATCACCCTGGTTTTAGCCGTCTCGTCTGGGCTAAGCTTAGGGAAGGAGGGCCCTCTGGTACATGTGGCCTGCTGCTGCGCTAATATATTGTGTCACCTGTTCACCAAGTACCGGAAGAATGAGGCCAAGCGGCGAGAGGTAGGCTCTGAGGCAGCTTGGGTGAGGTGAATAATGAGGGATTGTATTGCTAGTTTAGGATTCAGTGTCCTAGTTTGGGTGAATTCAGCAGGAAAAATTGTTTTGGTAGTCTCCCTCAAAGGTCCCATGAGATGGTGCTCTTTGGATGCTTTTATATAGAAATTAGTGGTCCACTAATACAATATCTGTCTATTTCCCAAAATTCAGCCTTGGTGCAGAATTACCAAATTGACCAACTGCCACTTTGCTTGTTTGAAAGCCTTGATGTCTCTCTCTCTCATCAGTGGGCCAAATTCTCTGGGTGGGCAAAGCAGAGAAAGGGATAACCTGGCCCTTTATGACCTCACAAAGTGCAAGATTCCAGATTGGCCCGTCTGAGCTTTCATTTTCTCAAAGGCAGAGCAGGATACCCAGGCCTCAGTTTACATCTATTGCCATTTCAAGCCACTGGGGGACCAAAGGCAGGCTGTGGGAACACATTTTAACGTTAATAAACTCCTATATATTGAAATGTTCATGCCAAGGAACTTTTAAAGGAAAGTGTTGGGAAATGCTCTTTGTGGTTACAAATTCTGCAGCTGTTAATTTGTTATTTGTTAATTTGTTGTTTTTCAAATAACAGTTAATAAATGACAGCTGTTTCTTGTCTTTGAATATACTACCCTCAAAACTAGAAAAACAGTAGCTGAAGAGAGAAATGTCTTATTTTATTAAAGTTTGTTACTTCCTATCACAAAAATAGCTTAAAATTGCTACTTTTGTGCTCTGTGTTTGTATTTGGCCTTTATCACAGAACCACTGGGAACCACTGGTTTTGATCAGCCTATTGTGACTTTGCTGTTCTCTAATAAATGGCCTGCACAAGATAACATCTGGTCATTCAACAAAAAGGAGAAGGCAGAGTTCCTTTGATTGTTGATTGATATACTTTTTTGTTTAACGGCTGAGTTGTACTGCAGTACAGATTGGTTTTGTCTTCATACTTGTAGGTGTTGTCGGCAGCAGCAGCAGTAGGTGTGTCTGTGGCCTTCGGGGCTCCCATTGGAGGAGTCCTGTTCAGCCTGGAGGAGGTGAGTACAGTTTTTTTTTTATTGATTTCTCTGCCGCTGATTAACCCTACATCATTATCATCATCATCATCATCATCCCAATCATTTGTCTGGTAATCACCCTCAAACAACATCAGGGGATAATCTGATACAACATGAGACTTAATGTCTACCATAGTTATATCACATACTCTTGAGGCAAAATGATTTCCTTACAGTGAATAATGCCAAGGCGGATCAAAGAGACCGATTTTTTTGTTTTTTTGTTTTCTGCATCAGAACACTGCCAGTTACTTTAAAAAAGTGGGGAAAAAAACTATTCTGATTAGCTTTGTTATAGTGGTCTTTTTTGTGAAATAATGTCCCTGGAACACTAAGTGTACATAGGTGACAATTACATAGCATGACGTTTTCTGGGAGTAAGATGCTTTCTGTGTATAAATTTAAAATGTAATAATTGGTGATCTGCGTTTTTGGAGGTATCCTGTAGATTCTGCCATACTGTGTCCCAGCAAATATCTCTCTCTTATAGAAGATAGATCCCTACACCGTACACTTTTCTACTGATAAAGATGTCTTAGGTTCAAGGATAAAGTTATACAGTTTTGAAACCATCCCTTGTGTTTGTCCTTGTACAGCAGTTAATTTATGCAGTGTGTTGAACACGTGACTCAATGCTGAAAACTGCAGAGCACTGGGACCGTACTGGGGCACAATAAATCATGACCGAGTGTTTGCATTGATAGTTTGGCGAATGTGTCTCAGCAGCTTTAATCCATCTTCAGCAAAAGGGCAGAGGGCACTTTCACCTATTGAGTGCTGCTTCTCAAAGCTCAAGGATAATGTATTATTGTATCTCTTCTGTTAGTTCAAAGTTCTCTTTTCACTCTCGGTTTTCCCCCCCTCAGGTGAGTTATTACTTCCCTCTGAAGACTCTTTGGCGTTCGTTCTTCGCTGCCCTGGTAGCGGCCTTCACTCTGCGCTCCATAAATCCGTTTGGAAACAGCCGCCTTGTGCTGTTCTACGTGGAGTTTCATGCCCCGTGGCACATGGTGGAGCTGGCCCCCTTCATCCTGCTGGGAATATTCGGTGGCCTCTGGGGGGCGCTGTTCATCAGGGCCAACATCGCCTGGTGCAGGAGACGTGAGTGGTGAAGTTAAGCAGGATGCGTGTGCCCTAAACAGACGCACATATAGTCCTATTTATTTAAATGAAAGCCTTTCCGGGAAAACCTATAGCTCACCTGGTGGAGCATGTGCCCCCTGTAGGCTCAGTCCTTGCCAGTGGTCGGGGTTTGAGTCCGACCCGAGGGGCCCTTTTTGTGTGTCGGCCCCCCTCGCCCCATTTTTTGTCTCACTTATTAGGGAAAAACCCTAAAACCCTTTTCTTTCTTTTTTTCTAACCTCATGCCTGTTATTCTGTTTCTCCTGTCTCTAACAGGTAAAACTACTCGTTTGGGTCACTACCCTGTCGTTGAGGTGCTAGTGGTCACAGCTTTGACCGCCGTGATCGCCTACCCAAACAGCTACACCAGGATGAGTGGAGCTGAGCTTATTTCTGAGCTGTTTAACGACTGCTCACTGCTCGATTCCTCTCAGCTCTGCGGCTACAAACAGGTGTGTGGGAGAGAGAGACAGGGAGAGAGAGAGAGAGAGAGGGTTCGTGTGGGAGTGTGTGTGTGTAGGATTTGTTTATGTGTAGATATTGAATCTGTTTGTGTTGGGGATAGGAGTAGATTGTTTGGAGAGATAGTAAGTCATTTCAAAGTGGAGATGGTGTGATATTATAGAATAACTTAATTTTTATTTACTTTAAGTAACTTCAAATGTTTTTTACGCCTTTTGTTTTTCTGTCCGACTCCATTCTATTTCTTCAATATCTTCTTTCTGTTTAACTTTCTCTGTAACTGTTCTTCCCACGCACTCATTCCAGCCCACCAACACATCAGATACTGGTGCAGGTAACAGCCTCGCTGACCGGCCGGCAGGAGAAGGCCTGTACACTGCTCTGTGGCAGTTGGCCCTGGCCTTAATCTTCAAGATAACGGTCACTGTGATTACCTTTGGCATGAAGGTTGGTCCGGACACACAGACTTTACACAAACATTTAAATCCACTCTTGCACAGTGACTGTTGTGCAGACTTGTTATAAACACTTTTCTTTGAATAGTGTCACCTGTTAAAGTGTCACCCCTCACATTTTAAACTAGTTATTGGTTAGCCATCCCTTACTTTGCCTTTTTTTTGTTTTATGTTAATGCACCATCCTCTGTGAACTCTGCTCAACATAGCATGTGAAAATGCAAGATGTTTATACATCTGGATAATAATTAACAAAGTTTGCCTGTATTACAGAAGCTTTCAATTAAGACATTGTGTTATTGTTTAGCATCATTATTAGAGAGAATCCTTTTTGTTCAATCGCCACTCAGCATGTGTTGAGGATCTTGTTGTTTTCTCGTCTTTGTTCACTCAGGTTCCCTCTGGTCTCTTCATCCCCAGTATGGCAGTTGGAGCCATCGCCGGCAGACTGCTGGGTGTTGGCATGGAGCAGCTGGCCTACTATCACCACGACTGGTTTCTCTTTAAAGGGTGGTGCTCGCCAGGAGCAGACTGCATCACTCCGGGCCTCTACGCCATGGTTGGAGCCGCTGCATGTTTAGGTGAGACGTGTTTGGCAGTGAGCACTTGGGTTGTGGCTTGATTTGTTCAAAAGAGGGTTCTGTACCATAAAGAAAAGTAGAAATGGTCATGAGTTTGGGTAAAATGCACAGTTACATCAACAGACAAATGTGTGTGATAAAGTTTGTCTGTCGACGTAAAGACCAAAGCCCACACATCTTCTGTAGCAGGCACATCTCTTCCAACTGCACCTTGGATGATGATGAAAAATATATATAATATGTCTCTTTGTAGTTTGACTTATTTCAAGCTAATGTACTTGCACTGTTCATGCTGTCCGAAGTTTGTACCTTTTTAAGGTTGAAAGCACTTAGTTGGAAGCTGATTTGGATAAAAGCATCAGCTAATGACATGTAATGTAAAAAAGATCAGATCACACACCTGCACAGGGGCAGGGTGAGGAGCTCTGATATCCAGAAGCAGCTTGGAATAGATAAAAGAAAGCAGGCAGTTAGATTTGGATGTTCCCCTTCCTATAGTGGTATTCCGAGCAACTGGTAACATGTCAGAGATTAGATGATTTGATGTGGGAATGTCTTGCGACACCCAAAGAGCAGCTGGATGTGGGTGGGGAGAATGAAGTCAGGAATCTGCTCTGTTCCACCCCTCCCCCCACCACTGAAACCATACCAAAATAAGTAGTGTACTGCGTGATGGATGGACTGAGGGAGACTTTACAGTGGTTTTTGAGTCCCTAAACTCTTATTAGTTGCAAGTATTTTATAAATATTGGGTTTCGTTTGACTTTTGTTCATTTCAAAAATGTTTTAGAAAGATGTACTTTTGTTTTTTACAGACTGAGATGTCTTAATAAGGTGTTAATTTGCACACTAACAATAATTTCAACTATTATTCAGTCTATCAGTTTTGAATTGTAATTAAATCAGTTTAGTTTTTGTGAATGTTTGGCCTCAGCAGACTCTTTATGAATGATCAGAAACTAATATAGACATTATTATAATTGCTGTGGTTCAAATAAGCACAAAAGGCAAATCTATATTAACTGTTGCTGTTTCATATTGTGAGTTCCAGGAGTGTTAATGGATAATAAGAATAAACCGTTCTACCTTCTAGTTCCTTTGTCAAAGTCTAAGTGAACAAAGAAAACAGATAGCTGGTGTGCTTCATCGCACTCGGGACATTTAGTATAAAAACAGATTGGTACTAAATTCTTACCACAAGGAGAGGGTTTCCGAATAAAAGGCCAGATCTGTCTTTTCAGCAGATCTGGGACAAAGCTCTTTGTTTCTGGAATATGTACTAATATATTTGTGTGACCAATTTGAGTAATTTCTGTACTTAAAGATAGCTCTTGTAAAGTAGCGTTTAATGCAAGTGACTAAGAATCTCTTCCAGCAATGATCTCCTCTAACTTCAAAGTCAATGGATCTTATTCTTTTTACTGCACTAAAAATTTTCTCTCCGTTTCTTATAGTAAGTGCTTTCAGAAAGTATCGTTTACCCAGAGGCTGTGTGCGTCCTTAACTACTAAATCACAAATGTGCTGTTTAATAATTCTTCAGTAGTTCTGCAGTTTTCTGGGAGTTTGTTCGAAATGACCCTTTTGAATATGCCAGTCTTGTCCTAGCCAACATTAGCCTAACTTTGGAGCGTTATGTAGCTCCCTTCCCGAAATGCTAGCATGACCTAGGCTTTCTAATTTCATATGATACCAGTTAGCCCATTACAGCCTCTTAAAGTACTGTTGTCCAGGAGCGCTGATGCTCCCGCTGTTCACAGAGGCCAGACCGCAGCGTGGGCACCACTGAGGGAAGTCAACCACCATTCATCTAAACACAATGCCCACAGAAAGATGCCACATGCCTGGTTCAAAAAGCAGCAAAGTATCCCTTTTCACCTAGTTTGAAGAAAGGAGGAACCACTGACCTAAACTCCCAATATCTCCATAGAAAGAAGGAAAATAAAGAGCTCAAACTTTTAGATAAAGAAATGTCAAAATGCATTTATGTGTTACTACATGTTGTTGCAGCCTGAGGCTGACTCTAGTATTTACCCTTTTTGTGTTTCAACAGTACTGTATCCCTTCCAGACTCATGCACCCTTATCATACTATAGATATATTGTTGTCAATGTAAAGTTTAGATGAATTAGACAATGATTCATTCAACAGAACGCATTGTGAGTCACCTGCAGATGCCTTACTGAGAGAGGATTTCTAACATTTTACTTCCTCCAGGTGGAGTGACTCGTATGACGGTGTCACTGGTAGTCATCATGTTTGAGCTGACCGGCGGTCTGGAGTACATCGTTCCTCTCATGGCAGCGACCATGACCAGCAAATGGGTGGCAGATGCTTTCGGAAGAGAGGGAATCTATGAGGTGTGTGTCTGTGTTTCATTTAGTCATTATATTCACATTATTGATTATTTGTCTAAAATGTCATTTTGTAACTTTTTTGTGAAAGCACCAAGAGTTTACCCTACAATATCAACATCAGTGTTTTTGGCCAAACATATTGTGATATTTGATTTCCTTCATATCGGCCAGCTCTAGATTTAAGAGGTCAAGGTTTGGTATTTACTCCTCAATGTTGTGCAGGCTCACATCCGGCTGAATGGATACCCGTTCCTGGAGCCTAAAGAGGAGTTTGAGCACAGCAGCCTGACTGTGGACGTGATGAGGCCCAGAAGGTCGGACCCTGCGCTGGCTGTTCTCACACAGGAGGGCATGACTGTAGAGGAGGTGGAGGTAATGGACACATGTGCACAGTATATCATGATACACTGCAATGCCAAGGAGAAAATAAATCCACAGTGATGTGAAACGCACATTCTGTATATTAAAGCAAAACATGTATTTTGTACGTGGGAATACAGATAAGCACATGTGAAAAACCCAAACTGTGCTATCTGCATTTACTGTAATAAGTGAACAATGTCAGTTATAAATGCATACATAGCATTTATATGTGTGGGTAGTATTTATAACGTTATTCCTAACTAACTAAAACTGTCAAAGTAAGTTATACAACATCAAATGTATTTGGTCTCTTTCCTCAGGACTCGTGGATTTATAGTATGATGTACCAAAATGTATATAACCTATGTTGTCTTATTTGTCCCTAGGCCTTGGTGGAAAGCACGCACTACAGTGGCTTCCCTGTGGTCGTCTCCCAGGAGTCCCAGAGGCTGGTGGGATTCGTATTCAGAAGAGACCTGCTCATATCAATAGGTCAGAACTGTGTGTGTGTGTGTGTGTGAATGCATAGAAATAAAAAATGCATATAAGGATAAAGTTTAATGCTAATCTATATAACATTGTATAATGCTGTGTATGAAATGTCACCTTAAAGTGGCTATATTTAACTTTCAATTTGTGTTGATTCTAGCGGCCACTTTGGACAAAAGTGGTAGTGTTATCGTTACAGTGGGGTCATTTAGTCACGATGAATATTTTGCTCAGCCAGAAATTACAGAGGCAACGTTTCATTACAAGTGTTGCATGCGGTAACTTGGCCTACTTTGGATGTCTCACGAGCTAAACCAGGTATCCCTGTCACTGCATTACGAGTCAGAGCATTAGGAGTTAGTTGAACCAACCAACATAGTTATAACTTAGATTCATATAGTACCATATATGAAACCCACGGATGCTTTACACAAGTAACGTTACAAGTGGGACAAGGACGAAGACAATGGTAGGCCAACACAAACATAAACTAAAAGAAAACATCTGTGCTAAATGGAAGGGGGATGTAGTTTAATGTCCGATACTGACGTACAACCACATCACTCACTGTAAAGTTATGTCATGAATGAAAGACATATATTACATTCCTAAGAGCCAATTCGAGGTAAGGTATTTTAATCATTTACAATCCCTTAATTGTCTCCATCTGCTGAAGCCCAACCGATTGTGACTCACGTTATTGCCTGTTGTCTTTCCTTTTTAAGCTTTTAGTTCTTAGTTTTTTTCCCTTATTTTCTGTCACAGTCCTGCCCCGGTGTTGGCCATAACTACAGCAGATAGCTTAAAAAATAACACTAAAATTGGCCTATATAACAAATTTACAATTAGGCCTATATAAAGAAATCTCTTGCTACCTTTTACCCAGGTCTGCTGGCAAACACTAAGGCCGGCTGCACACTGCCTGCGTGGCGTGACGTGTCTGTTGCGCGGCGGCTGCTAGTTTTGTCTGTACACATGTATGTTTCCCATTGATAAAATGCACTCAAGCAGTAGTATGCTTCATGTTAAACATAAATATATACTGATTTGATTACAGCAAAGACAATGTTAGTATTGACGGCAAAATAAGCCACAGAATATCTCGTTCTGCATGGATGGGTGCAAGATTTGAAAATCATTTGTGTCAAAACCTAGAGACCTTTTTAAACATCAAAATGTCAGATCTTAAATGTATTTCTGTCAAAATGACATATATAAACATCTTTTCTATTTAGCCTGGAAACGCTTTCAACACGCTTGAAAATTGTCTGAAATATAGACGCTGTTACGCCTCAGATGAGGATAAAAAATGCCTGCAGACGGCCGCCATCTTGGCTCCTTAAACATCAGACATGAATGCCCGCCACCATTCGTTTTTTGCATGTAAAAGAAATTAAACACAGGGCACACACAGCAGACCCCAGAAACAAATATCACCGCAGTCATAACACATGCTCACGCAGTTTGCAGGATGCCTAACAAAGGCTTTTTTGAAGTTACAAAGAAATGTGTGACCGATCAGAATGTTTTTTTTGTTTTTTTTACTTGAATAATTTTGTGACATTCTTACTTATTTTAAATACTAATACAAGTTAACCACCGCTCATTTCAGACAACGCCCGAAAGCGCCAGGAGGGTGTCGTCAGCGCTTCCCAGGTGGTCTTTACCGAGCACGCTCCGGCTCACGCCGCTGACGCTCCACCACCACTCCGCCTCAGAGGCATCATGGATCTGAGCCCCTTCACGGTCACAGACCACACACCTATGGACATCACTGTGGATATTTTCAGGAAGCTGGGACTACGCCAGTGTCTGGTTACACATAACGGGTGAGAACTAACATACTCAGCGAGCAGGGCTTGATTTATTTTTACACGTCACTTTAAAGACGAGACAAGAAAGATAGAAGGGGCTAAAAGATGGGAGTAACAGATGGATGAATACACAAACTTAACACACTCCTACGGCTGTAGACATTAAAGTGAGACATCTTCAGGAAATTGTGCATGTGGAGGGTTTGAAGGAGTGACATGTGGATGTGTAGGAGGGCCGTGGGTCGTTGTCATGTCATGCATTAAAGGAAAAGCAAGGAGACACAGGACGTAGGGAGGAAGACATAGACGGTTAATGGAGGGAGGGGCAGTGAGAGATGGCACAGAACATTCTTCAGGTGCATTTACCCAAATCTCTTCACCTTTGCTGACCTCATCACCATGAACTTCACCAAGGAGCCCCCTTTCAGATGCACTGTGTGCAACACAAAGCTGAAAAGCTTGGATGATATTTGACATCCTTTTATATTTTTTAAATTCATGTAGCTCGTAAAATTCTGTCTTCAGAGTCAAATCTGTAACTTCAAAGTGATCTCTGTGTTGAGGCTAGATTTATGGACTGCTTGGGGAACCTGAGTGGAGAGTGAATGGTCTGCTTCTTTTGTTGTATCTGTTAAAGTAAGAAAATGGAGTTAGAGAAACAGTAAAAAAGGGATGAAAGGTGCGTTTATCAGGGTGGAAACAATTCTACTGGGGATGCTTTAGGGGCTCATGGGCATACACAGTTGTCTTGTCGAAAGAAATTAGTTAATTGTTCTGTCCATGAAATGTCACAAAATAGTGAAAACAGCAGATATTTTTTTTCTTTCCCCAGATCAAAGGCATTTTGAGATGTCTTATTTTGTCTTGTACAATGATACAAGACAAACTGAAGCAGGACATCTTCACACATTCACATTTATGTTGTTGGAACCGGCAAATATTAATCATTTCTGCTTGAAAAATAACATTATCATCAAACCTGAAAATGAATTTCAACACAGGTTTATATTCATCTGATGCATAAACAGTAGAAGATACACAAATACCTGCACAGCCGGGATATAGAGCACTTTGTTGGAAACGAAGACCAAGACTCTGCTGTGTTCAGTCTTTTAAAAACGGAGTTTAACCTCAAACATAATTACCAAAACTTTCGTTCTAAGTTTGTTTAAAATCGTCTCCTTATACAAAACCAATTCCAACATTTTACACCATATTGTTCAGATGGAAATCTGACTTGTTCTAACACACTGGTCTCAGGCATTTAGGGGTGGAATAATGCATATTTTCACGAGTGTACAGAAATGGTGTGTTTTACAAACACTGTCAAACATAGGCTTGCACACACACATGTAACAATATAGCTTGTGATTTCTCTTTGTCACTTTCTGCTTCTGACACACTGTATTTATTTAGTTTAAACCCTCAGTTGCTGCAGTTAGTTGTTGAGTCTTGGTCAAGCTACCTTATGTCTTTGAGTCTTGGGGCCCTTTCACACCTACCTCGTTTGGTCCGGACTTTCAGACTTTTCCAGAACCAAAAAGCCAGTCCTTAGGGTCTCAGTCCAGATCAAAGTAGTAAGGAAGCTCCTTAGAGGAGAAGCTCAGTGTGTAGCGCGCGCGTGTGTGTGTGTGTGCATGTATGTGTGTGTGCGTCCGTATGTGTGTGCGTAGCGCGTGTGTGTGTGGTCCAGAGAGAGAGAGGGGGATGGTGGATGAGCTCAGAGCACACAGCTGTTGGCGATCGGAAGAGCGAGGAAATTAACAGTGTAGGGTTCAGTTTGTCCCTTTATAAATACTGCAGCTCCTCAAGACCCAAGTCAAGTTCCTGTATCCTGCTTCTCATCCACTGGGTAAAAGTCAAAGGGGTCAGCCCACTTGGCATACAAAATTTGGCTAAAGCATGATTTTAAAGTTTCCCAGTGCAGCTCTAAAGTGTGCCTATCCTCGAGATGAAGGGCTTGATCAACTATAATTCAAACCAAATCACCAAAGCTGCCTTCAACAAAAACCTCACTAGTTATCTTCAGTTTGGCTCTACATGTGTTCTTCTCAGGCATTTAGCTACTGATCCCCACAAGAACATCTAACAACAAATTAGCAATTTTTAAGGTTCACTCACTGCCTGGCTCATGGGCACGGTTGACCTCGCACACAGCTGTTGAAAGGTTGTTGACAGGCACAAAGATTCTGGATGAATCTTGCACGTTTTTTCTTCTGACGGGCTACTTGTTGGCCAATAGAAGGCTCAGTTATACCAGCAAATGGGACATTTTAAATGGGAACGAAAGGAGGCGCATAAAAGAAAGGGGTGTGGGAAGGCTTGGGCTTCATGCGAGAGGGCAGAATGAACTGAAAATGGCTGAGGACGGTCATCTGCTCTTCTTGATGAGGCAGGATTTGTGTTTTCAGAGCAAGCGTATCACTCATTGTCTGGGAATGAAGATAGTCTAACACACTCATAAAAATAAAAGACCTTGAGGCGGTGTGAAGTGCAGAGTAAGATCACTGCAGCCGTCTAGTGAGTTGATACTTATAATTTCAGGTCTCTGACTGACAACTATGGTATTTTCCCAGAAAAACTCTACTTAGTATCTTTAGTTCATGGTTGGCTCATTGGCAGGAGGCATATCCGGCAGTCCGAGCATGGGAGTGTTTCTTTTCTTTTATCATCATGAATTAATTTCGAATTTACTGTGCAAAACAAGCTTGTTTTAAGGGCTTTGTAATGGGATACCTCATTATGACAGAAATACAACAAACAGGAGGAATTGTGTTTTGGGGTTTTCCATCCGTACACCTGTCCCATTCTTGTGAATGCAATATGACCCCCCCGGAGGGGAATTTCTTCAAATTTGGCTCAAAGTGTCGAAGTCTCTCTTTAGGCAGTATTCCTTCGACCCACATCTTTTGCCACAATTATTTCCTTAATATCTCTGTCCACAAATGATTTCTCTCTGCGTGAGGCCATGTTGAATCATAAGCTGCCAACCCTGTTGTCTTGAATGTAATCCAACTGGAGAGGGACTAGATTTAATTTCATTCAACATAATTTAGCTTTGGCTCTTGTTGCTTATTGTCCCGATTGGGAACCTGAACCCATTTTTTAAACGGCTATGGTGTGATCAGGGACTTTACGTTTTTATTTGTCACGACTGATCTCCTGCTGTGTGCCACTATCCCTCTGAGACTGTAATCAAACAGAGCTGAGGCACAATGTTGAGACGGAAGGCCAGAGCGTGTGTGTGTGTGTGTGTGTGTGTGTGTGTGTGCGTTTGCGTTCACGTTTGTGTGTGCGCGCACGCCTGCTTTCTATCAACTCTTTTGACTTTCCATGACAAAGCAAACAAGGTATGATATGAAGTAATCTGCTTTTGTCCATGACCTGTTGTTTTCTTTTCTCTCTCTGTCACCAGGAGGCTGCTGGGAATCATCACTAAAAAAGACATACTGAAACACATGGCGCAGATCGCCAACAGAGACCCCGACTCCATCCTCTTCAACTGAACCCCTCCGTCCTTCCTCCTTATTCTCCTTCCATCTCGCCTCTGTAGACCAGGGGAGACGAAGACACCAGCTTGCACACTGAATGAAAAGCACCTTTTTTTTTTTCCTACTCTTCTACATTTAAAGTGTCTGTTCAGAGAAAGCCAAGTAAGTCGAGCTCCATTTGCTCAGGCGACTAGAGAACAATGGATCTTTTTTCTTTTCGTTTTTTTTGTAAGATGGAGGCGTTTTTGGCTTTCCGAAACAATGACTCATCCTCACTGCTGGCCTCAATTTCATGTTCAACCCAGACGGATGTTGTACACTTGACAAATAAGTCAATAGAATAGTTCACATCTGCTCTTTTTTGTCTTTTTTTCCATTCAGTCCTTCCTTTTCTTTCCCTTTTTTCCCTAAAGAAAAAAGTGAGAAATGTGGAGAGCAAAAGTGCCATCTTGCTTCTCTGCAACACCTCAGAGAAAAACATTTAAAAGGAGGTGAGAACAGGTAATCCCCTGCCGTAAATACTCACAAGAAGAGAGGAGAAATGAAGAGGTTTGGGGAGCTCCGTGCCTGCCCTGCGGCCGTCACAGCGAGCCCAGACAGAGCCCTCTGAGCTGGGCTGATGGATGCTCTGCTGCCTCCCCCACCTCCCACCTTCTCTTCCCTTCTTCTGTGAGGTGTCCTGTAGCCTCGGGGGCGAAGCACACGGAGTGTGAGAAGAGGATCTGATACACACTTACACTCCATAAGGACTCCATGACAGCCTGGGAACTCTCTAAAAATGTCTTTTTGTTGTGATCATATAGACTCTTATGATTTGTAATACAGCGTTGGACTCCAGCCTGGAAACTATGCGGCGTTGTCTTCCATTCCGACTCTACGATTGGCATCATGGCGGTTATTATTCAAATACAAAAAAAATCAAAAATCAAACAAAGACAATGCTGCAAAAGCCATGTCAAGCCTTATGGAAGGGTGCAGGTGTTTCTGTGCTGCTGTGGAAGGGCTAAACAATACAGAAAGAGAGAACCACGACACATACAATTAATTTATGTGAATGTCAAATTGTTTGTGCGACTAAATTATTATTTCACTTAAATGTGTCTGTGTTTCTTTGAACTTTAAAGGTTGAGCAGGTCAACTCGTTTTAAGCCTGGGACTTGATTGACTTTTTTCACTGCAATCCTCTCATCTAGAAACTGCCCTTGTGCTGCTAGTAAAACATTCCAGGGACACTGAAATTAGTCTTATCTTTTTCATTTTTAACACCAAAAGCTGGCCGTTTGGCAACAAGCACTTGGTAAAAATACTGTATGTTAATTTGAAAAGTTTTGATGTGAACTTTCACTGCTCTCATTGCTGTGTTTTCAGACAAAGCTGGTGGTTGTTTTCAGCAAAAAATCTCAAATGGATGCCACTGTACCCGCCCGGTACCAAACAACCAGCAGATTAACAGTTAGATGGTAAACAACGTGGAGCCTGTTATTTCCTTTAGGAGTTATTAACGACCCAAACAGAGCTAAAGGACACTAAAGAGCGTTAATATTACAACTCAAAATGTTGCTGCGTGTTGACTGGATGTGTAATAGGCCAAGTGTTTGCTAAGAAGTTCAACTTTTAAAAGGGGATAATCTGGCCATGATATGCTTCTAGTAAGTGTCTGCTGCGCCCAAGTTTTCAAAATTGATGAAGATACTGTATGTTAACCTTTCAAGTTTACTAAAAAGAGAAGTTAGAAGAGGCCATTGCCCACGCACTTTACACCTCTGGCCCAACCTCGGCATCACACTTCCTTAGATTGTCCTTTGCAAATTGATTGATTCCGTTTGCCGATTTATTATTGCAGTCAGATTCATCCGTCAGATCGTTACCAGGACCATGCACCATCTCTAGGATGATTTAAAGGAGACATATGCTCATTTTCCGGTTCCTACTTGTATTTTGGGTTTCTACTAGATCAGTTTCAAATCCTGAGTCAAAAAGTATCAGGCTCAGGATTTTTTTTCACTTTAAGCCCTGTGAAGGGCTTGATGAATGGTTTGTTGTTTGGTAGGCAGTCCAGATGCCCAGATGAATTAACAGGAGCACTAAATGTCCCCTTTTATGTCTGAAGCAATCTTGAGTGATTGACTGTGTTACAGTTGATGTCATGCACTCACATTCAGAGTCCTTTCTCTGTTGTTTCTTCTTGAACCTGTTATTGCACAGCATGTGCCAATATTATCTGATGTCTTTATTGATAAATCTGTTTTCAGTTTACATGTTTTGGGATAAACACACTATTAATTAGTCTCAGCCTTTATTGTTTTTCATTATGTTAAGTTACTTGCCAGATGAGAAGGTTCGGTTTGCTCCAAACCATAGACAGTAATGACCCACACGCATGTAAATCCTCAGTAGAAACCAAAGACTTTGTTTCACCAGCATGATTATCTCTTTCATTTAGAGGATTTTGTCCCAACAGTTAATCTTTTACAGATTTTACGTGTTTTGGAAAAATTTAGGCCTCTTTAAATTGAGTCAAATAAAAGATTCTGGGAAACTTAAAGGTTAATGGACTGTTCTTATATAGAGCTTTTCTAGTCTTTACGACCACTCAAAGTGCTTATGCATAGAACAGGAACAATTCACACAGGCTGCTGTACAAGGTGCCACCTGCTCATCAGATGAAAACACACACACACACACACACACACACACTCAATTACAATGACACTCCGATGGCACAGCATTGTGGGCATTTCTGGGTTCAGTGTCTTGCCAAAGGACACTTCTACTACTTGAACTACCAACCTTCTGATTGGGGGGTTGGTCCACAGCACCTTGGCAGTGCACAAGGTGAACTGGCATCTCTCCAGCTACCGGAGGGGGGGGGGTTGGTGTCTTGCTCAAGAGCACCTTGGCATTGCACAAGGTGAACTGGCATCTCTCCAGCTACTGGAGGGGGGGGGGGTTGGTGTCTTGCGCAAGAGCACCTTGGCATTGCACAAGGTGAACTGGCATCTCTCCAGCTACCAGTCCTCCACCAGACTTTAGTCCATATGTAGACTTTAACAAGCGGACCTCCGGTTCCCAACCCAACTCCCTAAAGACTGATCTACTGCAACCCCCAACCCATTAAACCCATTGGGTTTTGGAGCGAGAATAAGTCATATTATTTAATTTTTTTCTTTGCGCGATAGGGCGTGGCCTTAACAAAGGTGTGCGCTCTCTGAGTGCCTTTCTAGTTAGCAAATGTTGAAAAGTGAGATGGTGAACATGGTAAGCACACCTGATAAACCTTAGCATGTTGGCACAGTCATGAGCAATTAGTTCAAATCACAAGTACATTCTCATCAAGCCACCAACATGGCGGTTGACTGTAGTCTTGTTATATTTGTGCTGTGTATTTTTCCTTTTAATACAGAAGCACAGTAGATACTTAGCCTACAGTAAGTCTACAAGTAAAGTCTTAAAGTAATGTCCAATTAAATAGTTTTTCTGTGAGTGCGTCTGAAGATGTTTTTGTATAGTAGCTTCTAGTAATTTGTATATTTAGTAGAAGAGTGTGGCCCTTCTGCCATTCCTTTTCACCTTCTTCATCTCTGTGCCCAGGGACTCATTATCTGATATGATAATCTCTGTACATGCTGCGGGACAAGTACTAGATGACCGCTGTGTGTGTTTGTACTGCAGACCCTCTGGGTTAAAGGTGTTGCGCTGTCATTCTTGACTGACTCTGACAGCGAGTCAGCTCATTTCTGGCCACATAATCTCTGTGAGAAGTTTAGACTTCAGAGCGTAGATGGAGTGTGTGCGTGTGTGTGTTAGGTAGCCGCTTAGTAATGACTCAGTGTATTCTTGAGCTCAGTTCCTGTTGCTAATACTTCACATGGGGCTCGAGTAACCAACCTGCTCGTGGCTTCTGCATTCTCACACCTCAAACACACACAGGTTGGACTTCTATACAATATGCTTATCTTTATTTCCTTCTCATTTGATTTCTTTTTCATTATGGCGTCTTTACTTTATGTTCCTTGTTCATTATTCTCTGAAATAAGTTGCCCTACCTCATTTTTTTTCTCTCTCTCATATCAGTCATCCCGTTCCCAGGTCTGCCGTTGTCTTGGTGCACATTACAAAGCAGCGAAACATTTCAATGTGGTAATAGGCCGATCCAGGGTGTCATCCTACACCCCAAAGTGTCAAATCTCTTTCTTAGCAAGCATGCAAAGAGTGTGTGTGTGTGTGTTTTTTTTTTTCAAGGAATGCAATCTAATCCACTCCACAGCTTTGCATCTCTGCCCTTTTGGCCTCACCCAAGGTTATAAAGGTGGAGGTTCCCACAGCGCCTGCAGCCACTTATGTAACAGAATAATTACACTGACCCTTTACTACCAAACATAAGTTGTCGAGCTGTGATGCTGATTGTTGTAATTTGTGTTGTGTTATGACCAGTGACTCCTTGTGTTGGAAAAGTACAATGAAAAGATTAAAGAATAAAAAAATTTGAGGGCTGTAAAACCAAAACAATAAGCTAAAGACACTAAACCGCTAGAGCATATGGAAACTGGAGGGTAGATTCTCGGGTCGAGGTTATTCTCTGTGGGTTTGTCACTGCAGGCAACCGCCCCCCCTTTCAAAAACATGTCATTTGAGCCGTTGTTATAAATTACTGACTAGTGCAGCTTTAAGATGCGTTGACAAGTAACAGCATTTAAGGGCTTGAAAGAGTGGCTCTACATTTTAGAAATGAGGAATTTTAGTGAATTGATCTCTCCCAGCAGACCCACACCTAACTGGTAATCAAATAGTTTGAACCCCTCATTAACTCCGTCTAGGGAAGTTCAAGAAGAGGCTGACAAACTATTTATATCCTCCTGGTATAAAACTCTAGGTTGGAAAAAACAACACATGGTTGACCCCAGAGTCTATGTAGCATGTCCCACACTACATGAATGTAGCTTCAGCACAATTTAACCCCAAGTGGTGCTGTTAACTAATGCTATTGCTACCATACATCTGTATTATTTATCTGATATTTGTGCACTAACTTAGTTTCTTTATGGGATGCACTGAGGTGTTTTTAGCCTGTTTAGTAATTTATGAGATGAAGCAATCCAAAAAGGGAACGTCATTCCTTGGTTAAACTGCAAACGCAGCCTCTGGTGGGGTGACACGAGCAGGCACTGCTTCTTTTCAAGAGCTCACCAGAGGCAGTGAGTTTGAGAACCGCTGATCAAACTCAAAGGTTTAAAGAGGTGATAAGGGTAATAGAATCCAGAGAAAATGGAAAGAAAAAAGTTGATGGAGCCAACACATACTCTGGAAGCAATCTGATATATACTAGTACCAGATGAAATTGTATTCTCACTGTGGGTTTTGGTTTAACTCCAGAGCACTTGGATCAACCCGTTCTTCAGTGTGACGGCTATCACTGATCTCCGCGAGACATCCCAAAATAGATCTATGGCTGCCATCAGATATGTTTTCATCCAACATGTTGTTCAACTGCTGGACAGCGTGTTGTAATTTCTCTCCACAGATACTGGAAACTTTAGGTCATCAAGTGTGACAGAGCCAATTTACGTCCCCAAGCTGCAATATAATCCTACTTCTGCATAAAACCAGCATTTTTTCCGACTTTATGGAGCACACGCCAACAATCTCAACCACACCCGTTATTTCACATAAACGTTTATCATATGCCAACACTTGGATTTATATTGTTTTAGTGT
The DNA here is from genome assembly GCF_013103735.1 of Etheostoma cragini. NCBI lineage: Eukaryota > Metazoa > Chordata > Actinopteri > Perciformes > Percidae > Etheostoma > Etheostoma cragini. The sequence continues at coordinate 3,519,421 of NC_048425.1, forward strand.
TTGTCTAGTAGCCTGACGTTATACTTAGATTCTAGTCAGAAAAAAATATGAGTCTGATACGGCTTCATTGGGCTGTGATTATGGGGCGTCTTTCAACCGAACCAGGAAAGAAAAGGCCTCTGCACTGAATTGGATAGATGTACAACCAATCAGAGCAACGGAGCATGTATGTTTTACTTTTGCCAAATCCTGTAGGAAGGATGGCAAAAACCTCTTTCCGATGACAGATGCCTTGACCGCAGTTCTCTGTTTCTCTTTCAAAATTAGTGTGCTGTTGGTATCTTCTATAACAGACGCACGCAATGGTGGAATCTACACATCTCAATTCTCCAGCGACAGCCATCTTTGTTGTAAACCAATTCAACACAAAGCCTACCCTGACAATTTGATTGGTCCAAACAGCTCGGGTTCAAGCATAGATGCCCTTCAAAGGATTAAGTCCAGACTGAACTTCCCAACATCTAATGTTGTGGGCGTGGTTAAGTTTGGCTGGCATCCAGGCTATTTGTCTAGCATTAGCCAAACTCATTTCAAGAGCTAATATTAGTCTTTTTAAAATCATTGGCAAGTGATATCATCCAACTCCAGAAGGGTTATTTATACATTTGCTTTAGTATTAGGCCTACAGGTTAACTGTAAAATAATTTTTTTTTGGAACGTTAGATCACATTTCTGCCACTACATGTTGCCTTAAAGAGCTACAAAACAACTGCACCATCAGCTTCTTTTTTCGGGAACTGGTTAACACTAATGTACGTTTGCTTATGACATGAAAGCAGGCAGATTCAAAGGTACTAACAAATGTGCAATAGTCCTTTAGCCTACTAACTAAATGGCTTGTTGTTGCATATGTTGCATACAGGTTGCATGTCTGTGTGCGGGTTATGACAAGGAACAGGGATTTTGTTTCTTGTTTTATTGGTTTTATCTCAAACTCTAAAAGTCAAGAAACTGAATTAGATTCAATGTAAGATATAAAGTGTAAGTAAAATACATTAAAATTAATTTCTCAACAGTAAATATTTGTATTGATCTAGGTTAATGTATAACACGCATATGCTCCAGTCCACAAAGCTATCACAAGTAAGCTAATGCGTTATTAAATAAAATGCAAGACAACCCAGACGCTAAACGACTAAATGAATTGTCATGACAGAAAGATAAACAAACACGTACAATTGTATAAAAATGCCCCCTCTACTTTCATAAGTTACATATTGTGCCTGTGGCAGATCTTAATCGCCAGGTGTGGGGAAGACAGACAAATTAGACCAGAATGGTTACCAATTCACATTAATTGAAATTAGCAACAGTACCAACATGCAGCCTCTCCCTCAAGTGCAGCTAGCAAACAGTACGTCACTGCCTGGTACGTAGACTGCAAATTATGATTTATGTGTGAAACATCAATATTTACCATGTGAAAAAAACTATTGTTGGCCTAAAAACGATTTAATAGCATCAAATTCTACTGTATAACTGAAACCACGATACAGCTAAGCTAATATTTGATGAGTAAGGCTAGTTGAACATGCTAATTCTACTGCAGCTTAACTGTTTGTTAGTGGCTAATGTAGCTAACACTAGCTACAAGCATACTGCTAGCTAAAAGAGTGCTACCTTACAGGTATTTAATCCATTATGAAAGCAGCAAATACAACTTTATTTTGAAGTAGTAAGCATGAATAGGATTTGCGAGGGTGCTCAGGGACGTTTTCAACTGAGCAAAGCAAGGCTAGGTCGAATATTTTAAATACTGAATTGTATTATTTTCAAGGTCCTATAGCATGTGGACTGTTTGCACCTTTCTCACCCTAAGGATTAGCAAACATGCGTGGATGACCTCAGCCCAATACAAATGGACCACAAGAGCTGAAGCCATCGGCAAAATGCTTTTGGAGCGATTTGCCCTGCCGACTTTGTGGAGACTTCTGGTATGTAAATCATGTCTTTAATCATGTTATCGCAAAACAAAAAGATTAGGGAACAGCTTAATCTTGTCATATTGTATAATAAAATCTACAGTGAAGCTTTCCCTCAGGGTTTGACCAAGATACAACAGGCCAAATATAAAACATGCATTACGCACTGAGCACAAGTACAACCATCTGTGCAGTGTAATGCATTCCAGTACAAAAACAACTTTGTACTTTTGCAAAACTTTAGGTAATTTATTTTTGTTGAGATTGTTCTAGAGCTTTAAATATACATATAGCGTACATATTTTAGTCACTTTACCATTCATTCACATTTATCAATATTTTCATTGCATGAGGTGAAAGAACTTTGCATGGCACATCAAATGCTATAGAAAAATGTAATAGTTTAAAGTGAATGCACATTTAGGACTAGTCACCATGTTGCATTGTTAATTAGGTTCATATGAGAAAATGATATTTTGCTAATTAAATAAATATCTCATTTGCCCTTTTTCTGGCCCAAAGAATTGTCTTGTTTTTCAGTTAGTTTGGCTAATTAGTATGGAAGCGTATTACATTCACTAGAGAAAACACCTATATTGTTATATTGAGAAGATAACTCATAATTTTGAGAAAAGATCCTGTAAATAGGATCCTAACTCGGAATTTTGAAAAGAGATCTCGTAATTATATGAGTTCCACAGATCTCGTAATTATGAGTTCCTATCTCGTAACTTTAAGCAAAGATCTTGTAATCTTCTAACTTCCTTGAAATTACAAGATCTTTTCTCAAAATAATGAGACAGGAAGTCTTAATTATGAGATCTGTGGAAAAGAGATGTTTCAATAAAAATATCTCTTTGAGCATCTTAAAAGTTCCTCAAAATTGTAACCATCAATACAGTTAATTTCTACTCCGCTAATATAACATTTGCTGACTCAGAACTTGTACCCTGGACTGTTATGGTTTGGGGTTTTTGTTGGGGTATTTTTCCTGTTTGGCCTTCCCTGTGTTTTTGTCCCGGTTTTCCCATT
>NC_048425.1:3522474-3568376 GCF_013103735.1 Etheostoma cragini
TCCTGTTTACCCCCATCTGCCTGCCTGCCGTTCTCCTCTCTGCATTTGGGTCCAATCCTCACACGCCCCCATAACACTGGACTACAGTTACAAAAACAACCAATGGACTTGGTTTGTAGCAAAATCAGTCGCGCCTGTCACTCGGTGAAGGAACCGTGCCCCTCTGATCCACTCCATTACTCCATTACTCCGAATCCTTGAACACACCCTACATTCATACCATAATACCTGTCCATCAAAGTATTGACAAGAAGTGTAATCCTATACTTGATTTGATCCAGTATGGCTGAAAGTCACTACAGTAAAGTGGCTTTCTGGGCTTTACATATTTTTTATATTTTCTCCAACTTTCCATAACAAGGCTCAGATTGCTATCACAGTAACCTCCAGTCAAGTTTATTTTCATACCCAACGCCATGCTATAGACATTTGATATGCTCCACACATATTGATCCCATTCCTATTCTGGCTGTTATCGAGCCTTTCAAAAACCCTCTACAGATGTTTGTTTTAGTGTCCCATAGCTCAGTTGATATTTAAAAAAGGGATGTTATACAGTTAACAAACTACATAGATTTATGTTTTCCTTGGATTTTTAAACCTGTGTGTGTGTACGTACTTACGTACGACTGAGCCACACAGCTTTTCCTTTTCTCCTTCTCTACGGGTTGTTTCCTTCAGCTTCCTGTAACAAACCCGTTGAGTGCCAGAGAGGCTGCTTTAAAGACCTTATCAAAGGCTTAGTACTGTTTGTTGCTTTATTGCAGGAATAACTGCATTGTTTAGGTGCCCTGCAAGGTATTCTGATCACACCACTCCCACTGATGCTGAAATTCCCATTTCCAATGGCCGGTAGTCAGGGCCGCAGGGTTTAGGCAGTAGTATTGTTCTCCCAAAAGTGTATGTGTGTGTGTGTGTGTGTCAGGTTTAGCGCTTGTCTGGCCCCACTTAGTCTCTTCAGGATGTTTTGGGTTTTCTGTGTGTGTGTGTGTGTGTGTGTGCGTGTGTATGTGCGTGTGTTTTCCAGCTTCATGAAACTAATTTCCTGACTGGCTCTTAGGAAAACAGAGAGCATGTTGGGCAATAATACAGGAGACGTGGAGTAAATGGCAGCACTGTTGATATAAAGGGTGTGCGGCAGTGCTTTAATAGATGTGTTGTGTGTTTGTGTGTTTGTGTGTGTGTTAGAAAAGGAGACGGAGGGAAAGCGGGTGCGTTATGAGGAGAATGCTGATATGGAGATAACTGTAGTATGTAGGTGGCTGGGTCGTGTGTGTCAGGAAGGGCGGTACTGGATGAGGGGGCAGGTTAAAAAAGCCAATAGGTCTTTTGTCAACGCTCCAATGAAAACACAGGGGGTCAGAGAACAGTGTTTTGCATGACCAATGGCTTCCATTAATCATAACGTCTGTCTGGGTCTGAAATTACAGTTGACAGGACTCTTTTGTTACATAGTTACGTACTGTGTTTCTGTGTAGAGGACGGAAGCCGCCATAATCAATAATTAAATAACAGCATAGAACATTAATTGACACTTTTGTGTTATTTTTCCTTTTTTTATGCATTTACCTTTGTATTAATTAAATAAAATTTTCCCATTTATTCATTTTCAAATGTATTTATTCATGTATTTGCTTTTGTATTTTAAATCGGGGACCTTTTAACTAGAGATGGTCGGATATTCGATTCGGATATTTCAACTTGCGTATCGGCCAATACCAAGTACTGATCCGATACCAGTGTGTCATATATATATATATATATATATATATATATATATATATATATATATATATATATATATATATTTCATCTCTGTATGGATGTGATAGGATTTCTTTCTTTGTCGGTCTGGCTCAGGTTAAACTCTTTGCAAAACAAGCACAAACAATGAACGCCACAGAACTTCATTTTATTATCCAGTTTGACAGTCAGTTATAACGGAATAAAACATAAATAAACTACTTTAACAAAGATTTTCTTTAGGGCTTTTTACGTGGTATTGAATCAGTGCATAAACTCCAGTACTTCGCGATAACCAATACCAGTGTTTTAGGGAGTATTGGAGACAATATCGTTACTAGTATCAGTATCGGAACAGCTCTACTTTTAACACAAAGGTAAATAAAAATGGCAAATTACAACAAATTAGGCATGTTTTATCAATACAGCAATGCCTACATTTATCTTCAAAGTTTTGGTACATTTATTAGCATATTAATTAATTTATCGTGTCATTTATTTTAGATTTTGGCAGCTCCATATTTCTGGAATTGATGGCGCGCTTGATTAAAATGTTTTTTTTGCTTCTTAAGAAAATGTGAAAATGCTACAAGAAGCGCCTGTAAAAGGTAAAGATGAGGATGAAAATATGCACAGCAGCTCTTGTTGTGTATCCTGCAATAGCTGTTCTCCTACGAAAATCTTGGACAGTAATCATCTCTTAACAGTGGAATTTACTCACAGGAGTGTACTCACAGGCAAGTCAATTTTCACCAAGATTTTGTGGAGAGTTTAACTTTGTGGACATTTTGCAAACCATCTTAAAAGTGCTGACCTTTGAGATGAAAAAAAAATGCCTCTCATTAGAGCTGTTGTAACATAACTAGGGCTTTAAATTTACAACCTCCAACCCGCCAAATGCTGGTTAAGATTATCTTTGGTGCGTAACATTGTAAAGTTAGTGGCCAGTTTGGCTGGAGACGTCTGTTTGAATTGGCAGGCCGCAGAAACAATGTGCAAGATTTGGTCTGTTTTCCACTAAGAAATTTGGGCGGTTTTGTGTGTTTGGCTTGTAAACATAATGTTTATCTGGCAACACTGTTAGTGGTAGTAATCCTACATTTCACATGAACACTATGTGTTGACGTGTTGAACAACTGTCGGCCATCCGGGCCTAGCGTGCCCTAACGATGACGGTAGTAAAGTTATTCAAATTTGAAATTTGTTCAAACTTGGCAAATGGAAAATCTGATTGGCTAGTAACATTAAAATGGTTACATACAAAACATACAATCTATGTTGGCTGGTGATTAAAAGTCCATTTTAATCCTGAACATAAAATACATAAATACAATATGATATATTGAAACAATAAGATTAATGCAAAGGTTTGCTCTTGCTGGCCTAAAAAAAAACTCCCAATTGATCTTTTTATTAAACTCCCCACAAACTACAGTTGTATTTGCATTTTTTTTTTTTTATTATTATTTTATTTTATCTAAGGAAGATATTTCCAATTGAAAAACCTCCTCCATACATTATATAAAATCATATAAGAATGCCCAAGAGTGCCTGAAAATTCAAAACAAGTCCATAAACTGTAGTGTTGATTTAACGGGTCAAATCCAACGCTGTGCTATGAATCATCAAACTGCAGACCTCCACAAAGCAGCACTCAATTTTTCACCCAGTAAAAATTGTATTAATGAATGCAGTAACAGTAAAATGCATTCATTTGAAATCTCTCACACATACACACATTTTTTTCCTCATGCCACACACGTTACCACTTCCACATTATGTAAAATTATTCTGCTGTTATCATGGATGTACAGTGGCTTGAGAAAGTTTGCACCATCATGCTAAAGTTGATTAAAAAGAGGATTAAAAAACATCTTTTGAAAATCGATGTTAATGCCTCAATTCAAAATATTTAGGAAAACAATATATTACAATACATTGTGAATGAATAATGTATTGTAAATAAATAAATGTTCTTCCTTAAAATACAGGGGAATAAGTATACACACCTCTATGTTAAATTCCCATGGAGGCAGGCAGAGTTTTATTTTTAAAGGCCAGTTATTTCATGGATCATGGCATCCTGATAAAGTTCCGTTGGGCTTTGTAATTAAACTAACCCCACATCATCACATACTCTTCCCCATAAATAGAGACTGGCATGGTGTTATTTCAGTGAGCTTAATAGCTGGTTTGATTTGCATTGAGAGATGATCTTATGAAAAGTTCCCCATGCCTATCTCTATATATGGTGAAAGGTATGTGATGATGATCCATGAAATAACCAGCCTTTAAAACTAAAAATGTGCCTGCCACATGGGAATTTAACAGAGGGGTGTGTATACTTATGCCTCCTGTATTTTAAGGAAGAAAATGTATTTATTTACAATAAATTATTCATTCACAAAGAAATCCTAATGTTTTTGAATTAAGGCATTAAAATCAATTTCCAAAGATGTTTTTTTATTTCTTTTTTTAATCAACTTTAGCCTGGGTGTGTAAGCTTTCTGGAGCCACTGTATCTCCAAGCTGTCCATGCAGCGGAGCACATAGCATACTTAAATGACACACATTCTCATCCCCTCTGCAGGCTAACGAAACTCAACATTCCTTGCACACACTGTCCCTTTGTTCACCAAATCATGAGGGAATTTGCCTGACAACTTCTTGAACCTTTTTTATGTGTCATTCGATTTCTTCATCCTTGTATCATTTGCGTTGTAAGAAAGAAACAAGGAAGTCGTCTTAGATGGTTTATCTTAGTTGGCATTCGTTAGTGGTCCAAGAGCTGTGTCATTTGTATGATTCTGGTTGAAGGTAATACCCCTAACATCAGCAAGACAATAAATTGAGCCAGAGTAAATGTAAAATTAATGTGAATCTGCACGCACAACAACAACATTACTGTAAAGGTCACATACACATAGCAAAATTCATTCTCTGCATTTAACCCATCCCTCAAGGGAGCAGTGGGCAGGCCATTTACAGCCATTTACAGGGACCAACTCCAGATCTGAGCCAGTTCCTTGATCAAGGGCACTGACGGGAGAACCTAGTACATGTTTATTGATAGTGAGAAGAAACCGGAGCACCCGGAGGAAACCTGGGGAGAACATATAAACTCCACACAGAAAGGCCCGGAACAACCTGGATTCAAACCCAGAACGTTCTTGCTGTTAGCCCACAATGCTAACCATTGGGCCACCATGTTGCCCTGACCCTGATGGTCAGTATGGATCCACATGTGATTCTTTATTTAGGGAGCTGGGAAGGCTACAGGCATAGACAGGAAAAAGTACAAGAGTACATTTCATCATCTGCATGGCAGCTTTTTCTCTAAAACATCCATTTGTCTCTCTTAATAAAACTGTAAAACATCATATAAACCTATGTAACAGGTGTGAGGACAAGAGGTAGAGGGCCTTATCTTTAATCTCTTATAATGTACAGTTTGTGTGCATCCAAAAAATAGACATCTTCCCAAAGGAAAAAGACCCTGCTGTTTTACAGTTGTTTGAGGCGAGAAAATCATTATTGGGAATTGAACCTCAAAAGGGTGATGCAGGACTGTTGACAATACAATAAAACTGTCTGTCCACTCAGAAATCTTTCTTGCATGGCCTGCTCCAACAATTGCCACTTCATTGCTTTTACGACCTCTTCTTTCGCTTCGAACTTGTAGGATAACAAAAGTAAAACAAAACTTTCCTTTCAATATTTTCACTCCTGCATCCATATAACACGGGAGGAAAATGAAAAAAACTCTGGCTGCAGTTACTTTGAGCTTAATATTATCAAGAGACCTCCGTCCTAACAAAATTATGGTCGGTAATTTGTGCTGGAATTTTCACTCGACAAATTACAGACACAGTAGATACACATGGGATTACATTTCTGACAGTCTCTGCAATTATCACAATTTACTGGATGTCCCCAGATAATTGAATTCCTGCAAGACACAGACCAAAGGTGAGCTTGAGTTCTGGATTAACCTTTTAAACCAGGCAAATTGATTAAAAACACATTTGTTATGTTAATGGCTTGGGCGAGTAGTCGTAGGTATAGTAACACACCTAATATACACGTGTCAGTGTGTGATTACGGTGCCCGAATTGATGTTGACACCACATCTGTAGTTGATTACAGCTGCTGCCTGGATCGTTTTGGGTCGTGGTGGAAGAAGTATTTAAATCTTTTACCCCAGTAAAAGTACTAAAGCCACACTGTCAAATAATCCTCTGCAAGTAAAAGTCCTGCATTAAAACCATATGTAAAATTTGTATCAGCAAAATGTACTTAAACTACTTAAAGTATTAATATGCTGTATATTTGGCCTGTGAGAACCACGTATTTCTAAAGTTTCTAAAAAACAGCCCTGTTTTCAGCTATGTGACGATGCATATCCCAGCTGATCCAAAAGGAACACTTTGTCGTTCAGTTTATCACAAACATTGAACATCAACACATCTGGCGATACATCAGACAATCACTGTCAGACAACATGAGGTGGATTAGAAATTTACATTAAAAAAAATCAAGTAAAGTACAAGTATCTCAAATTTGTACTGAAGTGAGTAAATGTAGGCTAAGAAGAAAATTAAGGCGGCCAAAATGATTAGGTATAACTCACAAGGATCTAAAGTTTTACAAACTCAATAAGACGTGCTCAGTGCCCCATAATACTTTGCGACGTTGAAGTAAAACAGCAGCAGACTAGATAAGACCGAGCAGGCCTCGACAAAATCCACGTACTTTATCGCTATGTTGACAAAAGTGAAAATAATTTGTGTGTCCTCTCCAAAATGTAACGGTTCTTCCTTGTACCATGCTACACCATTCCAGTTTCATGAATATTGGGCTAGTAGTTTTTCTACAATCCTGTTGACAACCAAACCAAAATGACAACATAACCTCCTTGGTCGGGATTAAAAGGTCTTGATGTGCATGTCTGAGTTGTTAAAAATGTCATTGTTGAATTTGTTCCTGCTCATTGTGTACGACATGTGAGTAATTGTATTTCAATTTGTATCCGATCCAAATTACAGTGAGTACAGTTTGCCTGTTCGATATGTTTATGATTTGCGCCTTCATTTAAGGTTAAGGTTAGATTATTCACAAGTATATCTAAACAAGACTCAATTATGTTTTTTCTCAAAAATATTATGAAATAGAAAAGTCTGGAGGGCTGATGATCTGTATTGCATTTTCCTTCATCGGTTGTTGCACTTCACAAATTGGCCGAATGATAATACACTGCGACAGACATCGTTTTTCATTTAGTCACGCTCGTACACAAACTGACAACAGAAACACATTACAGTCAGCGGTATAATGACACTAATGTGCCGAAAAAGGCAAGGAAGACGAAGGATGCATCCTCGGCTCCTCCACTTGCCTCCCTTCCTCTCATCTTAGTGAGGAAGCATGGGAGAGACGGAGGAAATCATGGGAGGAGAGAGGAAGCAAGGAAATGTGTTTTTAGAGGGATGAAACGTCCTTTCCTCACGTGAATACGTCCGCTATATGGAAGAAGTTAGCAATGGCTTTTTGTTGCACGACCTCCGGAAATGCTGCTCACGTGTATCCGCTCATGGCTCCTCAGAGATCAATTTTTGATCCTGTGTCCTCGGTCCTCAATCCTTGTCTTCGGGGCAGGAATAAGAGCTTTGAAACAGCCTTCACAAGGAGGGCCAGAACTACTTCTGGTTCAGCCTAGAATCGAGAAGCAAGGAGCATTTAACAAAGGGAAGTGAGAAACACCTATAGATATAAACTATCCAGGTTAAAATGTATCCAAAAATTGACTTTGGAGATGTTTTATCAGGACTGAAATAGATTGTTACTTGTCTTTAACGATGCAAACAGTTCATTTTGGTGAGAAATATTTAACAGTTAAAGTACTCTGACTAACTGTGGTAGACAAACCAACAGTGGCTGGTTGGTGATGGTTTTCCACCCCCTTCCAAAGCCAAAGCAAGAACTATTGCTTTCGGACAACCAGTCTGTCGAACTTAAACGGAGCTTGCGTTGTATTTCCCTTGGAAATATATAATTACGTTCAGGAAGCTCAGTGTCTTTCTTCAGGTCTAATGGAGAACTAATAATGGACAATGTGTCCAACTCGTGGCCTGGCAATTTCTGAGTTAACGCTACAAACTGTAGAAATGGAAAACCACTTTTCATGCAGAGCCACACACAAGGCATTTTACACAGAGTATTTTTTGTATACGTTTGAAACCTGGGAATTATTCAATAATACAAATGTAACTGTAAGTTCAACAGTATATGGCTGTGGTCTCGTGTTGGATTCACAGCAGACCGCTAACTGTTAGTTTCAAATGTCAGTGCACAAACACATACACACACTAACCCTAACTAACATACAGTGTATAAAATGAAGCTATCCTTGGCTGTTTTGTACAGCTGATCTGATTTGAATTAGAGACATCGGTGCAGTCAGAAAATTTTTTGGGTTAACTCTTAAAGTCTCTGCTTTCGTTTGAGTTCAGTTGAACACTGTTATCCTTTTTATTACCACTCCCCAGTTTCGAGGAGGGCGGGCATTATCTACTTGGAAAAATTAAAATAACAAAAATGTAATTTAACTAGTAAATATTAGTAAGTAATGATTTTAGTGACTCTTTGACAGTGTTGGACAAGTTACTTTTAAAAAGTAAGTAGTTACTAGTTACTTCTTCCAAAAGTAACATAATTAGATATGAAGTTACAAATTATTAAAGTAACTTGTTACTTCAAAAAGTAACTAATGCGTTACTTTCAAGTAACTTACAATGGGCTTAAAATACATGTGCATTTTCAATTATGTATGGTAAATCAGAATATTATAATGAAATGGACACTTAAAACAATACATTATTAAACGAAACAATGTACACACATCTAAACTATTTTCATGTTGCTGTGGGACAAAGTGAGACTAGCCTCCAATCAAATTCCATTTACGTAGATATCATGTTTATATAGTGGATCGATACAAATAACACTTTTGATATTTATTGCCCCTCAACAGGCTATAACTGGGCAAAATTAGATAATGCTTGTTAAGCACTATAGCAAAAATAAATAAGAAATATATTCTACTACTCTTTGTATTGCAAATAAGGTAAGGGGCCTAATGTTTATACTTTTGCACTTGTGTGTGCGCCGAGCTGGCGCGTGTGTGCGGGTGGGTGATAGGGCGAGGGAGAAGTGAGCTGTGACAGCCGGTGACGGGAGTAACGACGTTCTACAATAACGGCGTTACTAACCGTGTTTCTTTTTTCAGTAACGATTAATCTAATTAATCTAATCTCTTTCCATCTTAATAACGCTATTGCTGAAAAATGCGTTGCTATACTATAATTTCTGTATTTTTCATCAGACCAACTTGCTCTGAGATAAGAGGTAAAGTCTTCTTTTCTAACTTGGTTATTGGATCTTTCACGAGACAAGCGCATAAATGCTGACAGTTGGCTGAGGTTGTGTCAAATTTCATGGTATGCCAATCAGAGGTAGAGTTGGGCGGGTGTCCGAAAGCGCACATAGTCGGACACACAACAAATAACAGAAGCGAGTAAGTCAACGAGAGACAGGTATGGCGTTATCAAATCAAGGAGAGGGGTCACTTTTCCACTGTTGTCAGAAAACAGAGGAAAAGTTTCTACCAACTCTACCTCTGATCGCAGATCGACCAATCGTCTGTGTGTAGGTACTTGGCAAGTTTTGCCTGAACGCCATCTTCTGGTATCAAAGTTTCGCAGTCTTGTACACATGAGGCCCCTGGTCTCGGTGGTACTCTGCTTCACTCTTGTTTTCTTCAGGCCTAGCCCTCCCGTAAACAAGTCTTTTTTTAAACAGCTTTTTCTGTCTTGGCCTTTTGTCCACACAAACTGCGTTTCAGGTCATTGAAAACGGATCTGTTGTTAAACTCGTTACATGGTAAAGATTGTCAGACTCTGTTTTCAGTTTTGTTGTGTAAAACAGCAAAAACTAGTTGTTTGTCTGGTCCGAGTGTGTGTCAGAGTGTGCGCTGTTATCTCCTTGTAAGTCGTCACAGTTGAGGTGACATTTTGTGTAATAGCGGAAATGGCCTAAATAGTGCCGGTTCTCACCTTGCTAACAGGACGTTTTACATGTTTACACATAAATGTACATGTACATTATTCCACTATATGGAGGAACAGAGGCATCAGAATGAGCTACAGAGGGATTTATGTGCTATTGTAGCCTGGTAGCCTTCTGATAATAGCTTTTTATTCTCCAGGCTTCTGATTGGCCAACATGACGTTAGGGTTATATTGCCACCTGTTGGTTTGGCATGCTCTACACGGTGATTCAGTGTGTTTTTGCCTTTTCATTTGGACCACGATATTGTAAAAGTGTTTGTGTGGATGTGATTTTTTTTATTTATTTTTGGAGAATGTAGGAGTGAAAAGCATTTCTTCAAAAATACCTCTGTATGTTAGACTATGATACTTTTTGCCTTCACTCTGATCTTCTCTGACACATGGTCAGTTAAACTGAGGTCATGTGGCCAGTCAAGATTATTCCAGTTGGTCATAAAAAGTCCTACACTGATCACCCAATATAGAATTGAACAACTTTTTTTAAACTGAAAGTCAGTAATTTAACTTACTCCAACAATGTGTTGTAGTACAGAGCCAAAACAATAAAATAGTTCTTTTAATTCATCCTAATTTTAACTAACTTAATTAGCTAAATTAGATTTTGTTTTTTTGCAGCATTTAAATTAACCTATCTTCAGTTATTAAGATGATTTGGGATGACATGGCCCCATACTTAGTTTTAAAGCATAAGCAGACTGTCGCACTAAAGCAGCATGTGTAGTTGTGGCTTATTTATTTATTGTCTAACGAAAAGTGAAGTGTTGTAACAGTGCATGGAGATGAGGAAGCTCACATTGCAGGGTGCTGGAAATGAAAAACATTTAAACTCATAAAACTTGTCTGCAAAAAAAACTTAATTTACGATCTTTGCACTAAATTCCAACAGAAATACTGCCAATTATTTCCAAAAGTGGGATACTTTATGTATCCCTGGAGGTATTCTCATTTCTACTTGACCCACTGCTTCACAGGGAGGAGTCAGCTGCAAATTAATCTGTGGGGTGCTTTCACTGTCTTCAGCAGAGTAAATGGTCTGCATTGACTTGGGGCAATGGAGATCAAAGAACATCTAGAGGTCAATGTTAATTTTTTTTGACATTGTAGATCATTGTAGGGGAAGTTGTGGTTAGTTTCACCAAAGAGTGAATTTCACCTTTTAACAACTCCAACTATTTTTTCACAAAAAGAGCAAAGATGAGAGAAAAATTACCCCTAAAACAAATGCACCATTCCCATTTTGGCAGTGACGTTCCGAGAATAAAAATCCTATTAATATTCCGGATCAAGGATTTGGGTTATTAGCCATGATGTGGTAACATCCACGGTAGACTCTCCACAAGCTATTAGATTGTGAAACGATGGTAACTGATCCTGTAGCCACAAGGCTGTATGATATCAACCTTGTTTTTAGAAAACATGTTTTATTGTCATGGAGAAATACTACAGTACCCGCAATCCTAAAGTGTAACAGCAATTTCTCCGATTGGTGGAGCTCCCTTCTAAAATGGAGATGAATCGTTATGCACATAGTCTTGTACTTTTGCCTATTTTCCCCGTTTTCCTTATTTGTGAAAAATCTAAATTTTTATAGTCACAATTCTTGTAGCTGTTGGCTTGGATCAGCATATCATGCTCTCTTACTTACCACTCAGCTAAGTGGCAGTATTATGGGCTGGTATGCGGGGTTCAGAATTAACTATTTGTCTACCAACCAAATTATACTCAATGTTAATATTTTACTTATTTTTGGCTGATGAGTCAAGCAAATCTACCAGGCACTTGCGTATATATATTTTTTTAAGATTATTTTTGAGGCATTTTTGGCCTTTATTTTTGACAGGACAACTGAAGACGGGAAAGGGGAGAGTGGGGAATAACATGCAGCAAAGGGTCGTAGTCCAACCCTTGTCCACTGCGTCAAGGAGTAAACCTCTGTATATGGGCGCCCGCTGTACCAACTGAACTACCTTGGCAGTCAAATTGTGCTAATTTTGAACTCTGCTGGTATGAACATGTGTTGAATTGGAGTGCAAAGACTTACCACAGTCCATCCCTGTGTATAGTGTATGTGTGTATATAGTGAGTGGTCACTGTCGCTGATCTTTTGACACTTTGAGCCCCTGGACCTATGCCCGTTCAGTAAACCATTCATGGTTATAGGATTTTCTCTTTGGTCACCACATCACCAAATTGCAACGCTGTAAATCTGCAGATACACAGGGAAAGTTCAAATATTTGTTTATTTTCATAGCAACCATGTGCTATACATGTTCACAGTTACAAAACTGTTGAGTACATACACGCCTCAGACATATTCAATGCAAATGTTTCCCCCGCTGGCCAGAGATTTCAGCTGTTGTTGTTTCTGTTAGTTGCGTTATCACCGCCGCTGGACCTGTTTGAGTGATCTGTTTGTGTTGGTCGGATTGCAAGAAAGAAAAGGTTGTATGATTGTTGGAAGTCTATACCAGAAAACATTACGACTTTGGCTCAAGTTTACAGAGAGAGGGCAAGCTTGGTATGTGTGATGTGATGGAGCGTCGGCGTGCTGGGAGAAAGTCCAACAGAAACGTGACCAGGTGCAAAACAAAACACAGTCGAAACGGCAATCAAACTAAGTCAGATTTGCCTTTAATTATCTGCTTTGCACAGAAAAATATGTGTTGTTGTGTTTTGATAGCTTCTCTCAAACCTACAGCATAACGTAACCTTGCATAGAGTATATACACAGGTATGTGCGAGTCACCTGATTAAAAGTGTGCGTCAGAGTGTGTGTGAGTGTATAAAACCTTTTCTCTTAGGAAAAACAAATAGTAGAGACACAAACAAAGAAATGTGTTTACGTTAGTTTGACCTCGTTTTATGAATTATCCATGTGAACCGAGCCCTTTAAAGAAACATCAGTACGCGCACACACACACACACACACACACACACACACACACACACACACACACACACACACTCCATGCATGCCGCCAACTGATCACTGACAACTACCAGATGGCACAGGGAGGCTAGATGGTGTGGATAAATCCGTGGGTTTGTGTCTTTAGAATGTGAAGCTGGATGATGTGTGTTTCTGCAGGGCACAGCCCGGATGTGGTGAGAGGTGATGTTTGTATCCCCTTATGTGCATGCCAGAGATAAAGTGTGCCGGGGTGGAATCTGTGCGAGTTGGTGCATAGTTTGTCGGTGAATATCTTCTCTTTCCCCTTCCAAATCTGTCTTAAGGCGAGTCTGTGTTTCGTTACTAAATGTGCTTTGTATTTTCCTTAAATTCATCTTTTCTGTCTTCACCTCTGAGCAATTCTTTGGTGTGTTTCTAAATCAGAACTGTACAAAATGTTTGCTTATGTTTTTATTTGTGTCAACGAGTCCAGGTGACTGGCAGCCATATTGGAGGAATTCATCTGCTGGTGTGTGTTTGTACTTTTGTTTTCTTGTTAGCATCAAACTTGTATCCAGTTAACTAACTAATACAATAATATTTAATCACATTTGATTGGGACATGATAAGTGACTGGTCGTGAATTAAAGCAATAGTTCGACATTACGCTCATTTTATGTCTTGCTCAGGATTAGATGAGTTTGATACCATATGAAGCTGTAGCCAGAAGGCAGTTAGTTTAACATGTTGAAACAAGGAGAAACAGCTACCATGGCAAGTGACAAAATCCTCCTATGCCTCTGCTTCCGGTCTTTGTGCTAAGCTAAGTTAAGATAGCTAATGGTTTCCGATATTGCATTTTGGCCAATGCTTTCCACTTTTTTTAAGCTCCACACAGACTGTTTACCTGCATGCAACCAAAGCCTGCTCAAACATGATTGGTCAAAACTACTCGGATTACAAAGGTAAACCAGAACCTTTCCGATAACAAAATCTTGTCCCGTTGCCTCCAGATTCTGCATGCATATGCAGATATCTGTTCAAATAAATCCGTCTAGCAGTGTCAGACCTTTCTCTACAGCGCTGTGGAGGAGGGTCAGACAAGTCCACACAACACTCCCAGGATTGAAGAAAAATGTGTTCTGGTTTATTGGCATTTATTTTTAGTGGTTTTGGGCGGCACTAACTGCTGTACGGTGCAACGGTGTCTCTGCAAAAAAGCCGTGAGAAGGAACTTGTTTTGGTGAGACATGTACGTTCAAAGGTTGTTTTAGTCGTGCAACAGAAAACTCAGACTGGACAGATAGTCTGGCTAGCTGTCTGGATTTATCCTCCAGAGATCTGAGGAGCAGTTAAGCATATCATCAGTCCACTGGAGATTAAAATACCAACAAAAAGAAAGCGGAAGGTAACGGACATCCGGCCTAAAAGTGAAATCCGACAGATTTCCATCGGCAATGGAGCAATCCCGGATGGGGAACGCCGTGAAATAGACTAATATAAAACAGATGAACTGTCTCCTGCTTGTAGCAGTTATAGGAGTGGTACAAAACTCATCTAACTCTCACAAAGATGGATACAAGTTTCAAAATGTCAAACTATTTCTCTAATGTTAATCCGTGCCAAAGTGATCCAATTTCAGGCCATTCTCTTATTGTAAAGATGTTAGTTTTTGTACAGTCAATTCTCCAGTGGACCTTTTTATATCATGAGTGGCAACCTTCCTTATTTGGTCTGTGAGGAATCTCCAAAGCAACTGTTTTTTTGTGATTTGCAAGACTAAAGATGTCTTGGTTAAAATTGGGCAAAATTTGGTGCAAAATAAAAGTAGTTTGAGACATCTAGGTGTTTTGACAACATCAGTGACAGTGAGTCTTTGTTAAAATTGCTAAACCTCTTTTCTCTTGATATGAAAAGCACCTAAACCATGCCTTTGTGTGTTTGTGTTTGTGCGACTAGCTGTTGGCATGTGTGTCTGTGGTTGGTGACTTCACTGATGTTTAAAATAAAACTGAATGCAGCTTCACAGGGTAGACAAGATTTTTAAAATTCTTTACAGGAAAAGAAAAAGAGATTGCAAAGGAATCATCAACAACACAGACTGGTCGGGCTGCATACCAGCCTCGTTCTCTCTCTTTCCTTTTATCTTCTGCTGCATGAGCTCATTCTTATTGGCCTTTTACAAGAGTTCTGCCTCTTCCTCTCTGTTTTCATTCTTCCTTGCAACGTCATTTGTTCAAAAAGGCACTATATGTTTCTCACAGTCTCCCAGTCATATTACTGAATCCAGTACAAAGAAACAATCCTTATCATCCTAAAAATGTCTTTGCATAAAATCCACAGATCTAGTGTTGTAGATAGTCCTCAGCAAAATCCAAGTGGTTTTAAGTCCAGGCAAAGTAAAATACATGTGAGTTATTTTTCTAAAATCACCACAGTTCATTGTCTAAATCTCATTCTCAGCCATTCATATGTACAGTACTCTCATGGCACGCTTTAAAAAAAAATTATTCCACAAATTTCTTTTGCTTTGGTTTGATCATTTGACTTTCTTCTGCTACCATTCCACAGTCCTTCCTCACATCTTGGATGCAGAGGATTTGAGTTTTTATTGTCTACATTCTTCGGTCTTGAATCCAAATCCCACAAAAAGGCTGCTGTTGTTCGAAATATACTGCGATTCATGTGGTATTTGTGGGTGCAGGGTGGCCTAATTCTATGGGCAATTCTCATCTGACAGGAAGGTGTTACATGTTTTTCTGTGGTTAACTACTTTTACATCCAAAAGGCACTTTGCTATTCCCATGAATCAACAGAGAATAGATATCCTCACATTTATTTTTTGCGTGATTGCACATGTGTCTTTGTATATCTCTCAGCGGTTCCATCCGTCAGTGTATCTATCCATCCAAGCAAACTTTGAGGATCCAAGATCCAGGCCAACAGCCTACAGCTCTGACTAATTTTTTTTCTTTCAATCAACGGAAATTCAGAAGGGCCCTAACTTATGGTCTCCAGCCCACCCATTTATTCATCTGTTCCTTTCTTTCTTCTTCCATCCTTTACGCTCAGAGGTCCAGGCGGAAGGCACCAAAGTAGCTGGAGGAGTCGTCCGCGTTGACCATGGTCGGGGACGAGACGGAGACGAAGAGCTCGTCGCCGGCCCTCAGCTCAAACAGTCCTCCCTGGTAGACGGAGTGCAGGGCGTACTCGGCGTCCGGAGCCCAGCACTTTGTCCCTACCCCCTTCAGCAGCTGAAGTGAAAATGAAGGTAGGAAATATATTTAATAGTGTGAATCAATCAACATGAGCTAATTATTTCAAGTGGAAAGGGATAACATACCTGTATGGGGCTGGGGTAGGAGGTTTTCTTGTACACGCACTGCACCAGCTGGTGGCTGACGCTGCGCTGGTCTCCGTCACTGGCTGCTGGGGACGGATAACGAAAATACACCTGTAGGCAGGAGAGAGCAGAGTGGGAAAGATGATGAAGATGAAGCTTAATATTAGGATTGTTCCATTTATACCATTATGGTAGGAATCTTAGACAGTGAGAGGCACTTTGGATCAATGCTTAAACCATTTTCTGATTCATTTAGTTGCTCATTGATTTATTTAAAACTCTTAAAAAACTCTTCCAAAACTGCTAACTTTTGCTGTGGTGTGAAGATTACCAAAATGAGGATGCATAGCTTTTCTCTATCTGAGAGAACTATTATGAACTGAATACCTTTTGCGTTTATAAATTGACACCTTGAGCTCTGAGCACTTCCGTTGGAATGTGTTCTTATTTTCCAACAGTGTATAGACTAAAGGCTAATTAATTGAGACTAGAGCATCCACTAATGCACATGTATTTGGTGGGATAAAATTAATACATTTAAAATGCATTTGAGCAGTATTTCTCTTCCAGTTCTGCTGTAGGTCTACCTTTCCCGTATGCAGTCATGTCAAGGTGCAAATGCATCACAATAACTACCTATGTTAAAGAAATTCAGCTCAATTTGTAGGCAACTAAAATGGTAATTTCCCCAAAACAATATGATTTTTGGTTTGTTTTACTGTCAAAATTCCTGCGTGAAAAGTGAAGCAAGTTTGCACCAAATAATGCAAACAAAAGCCTTTACTGCAGAGACTTCAACTTAAATAGCACTGAAAGTACAGTATGATCACCTGTGAGTACAGGTAGTACCGCCCATCCTGAGGCACCCGGAGTTTCCCATTGGACAGGGTCATGTTGTGCAGGTGAGCTCCAAAGCTCTGGTTGGCCCATGTGCGGACCACATGGCGACAGGATTGGTGGAGACCTGGCGTCAGGTAGGGAGGGAACCCTGTTGGTGAGGAGGAGGAGGAGGAGGAGGAGGAGGAGGAGGAGGAGGAGGAGGAGGAGGAGGAGGATGACGACAAGGACAGAGTGGGGAGAAATAAATAAGTAAAAAAGAAGAGGGAAAGATGTCGGCTGATTCTGAGCCAGCAAGTCTTGGGCTTTCATTCCATATTTAACAACCATTTTTTTGTGTGTATCAATTTCTGTCTCCCTACTTTATTCCTTCATCATTCATGTGCATGTTTGCACATAGTGCAGGATTGGCAGATTGCACATTCAACACAGTAACAGAATATAAATCCTGCAAAGAAGTGTTCATTGCGTATTTGTGTGTGGGTGTGTGGGTGTGTGTGTGTGTGTGTGTGTGTGTGTGTGTGTTCGTTCGTGTCCATGCTCTTGTGTGGCTAACACACTTGTGTCCTTCACATTTGTTAGGTAATGTTTTCTTAGAAAAAACATCAAACGTCAACCCCTGTAGCTGTTGTACTTCCCTATGAGAAATCCAGGCATAATATGTGAACATCACCCTCTCTTCCTTTTACAGACACACACACACACACACACACACACACACACACACACACACACACACACACACACACAGACGTACACCATCCTTGCCCTTTGTCAACTCAATGGAAATAACATCAGTCAGTCTTTGCCAGATTGTTAACACCCTTCAGTTTGCACGCCAGTTTCAGATGAAACGATACAGAGGTCTGGATAACACACACAAACACACACACACACACACACACACACACACACACACACACACACACACACACACGAAAAACACATTCCCACTTTCCCACTTTTCAAATTCCACATTTTACAACACGCATACGCGCCATTATTCCTATCTGTGACGCTGTACTGAATAAATAAATTTCTGTTTTACTGCTGACTGCACTGATATACTATCATACTATCCTATCATACTGCAATATAAATTGAAACAGTTTCATACTGCATACACTACCGACGAACACAGTGTGCAGTATGTACTGTAAATATGTAGTATGTTTTAGTTATAGCCATAAATAAACTCTTCATATTTGAGATTAAGGTGTAATTTCCAAAGGATAAGCAACTTTAAAATAGCTTTGATATCTTAAAACAGCAAGTCCTATGTTTTTATAATCCTCAACCTGCCCTTATATTAACAATTTAAGGTATTTACCCATATAATTATTAATTATAAGGTATATTTAAGCAACCTGTTCCTTACGGAAAGATAAAGGAATACCAGTGACCTAAAAGATCCTGAGTTTATGTTAAAGGGGACGTGCATAGACCAAAAAAAACACAATTGAAAGAATATTTTGTGTTTGCATTAGCAACAGCTGCTCCTCCTAGCCACACTCAAAGTATGCTTCCATGCATAATTGTTTGAGTCTGATGTTCTCTTTCCTTGTCATTTTTTAAAACTAATTTTCACATTTCGGCTATTTTGCTTCTCACTCGTTAAACACATTGATGGTAAACCAGTGTACCTTTTAAGTCTCCCCCCTGCTCAAATGTGATCTGAGTTTGCTTTCCTTTCAACTCTTCCCTAAACATTTGACCCAAAGTAATGGCAGCCAAACCTCACCTTGAGAGCTGGTGTCTCTGAGGGTCAAGTGAGCAGATGGCCTCTGGGCCACCGAGGTCATGAACTTTGACCCTGAGTTGTTGAAAGAGCGAGGCATGGTTCTCGCCTCTGAGGGAGAGAGGAAATGGAAGAATGTCAGATATGGATACGTGTGTGTGTGTGTGTGTGTGTGTGTGTGAGAAATACTCACCTATGAAGGTTTGTTTAGAAATGATGTTCTCTGTCACCTAAAAGAAAGTGTGAAAACATGCTGGTTACCAAAAAACAGATCAACAGTAACATTTGACTTTTCAGTGGAAATGAAATGGATGTTGAGAAATGTTGACTACAAATTTGTTTGTCCACTTGTCTCAGGCTTTTTTTTAACTTTTTTGTGAATTGTTAACCTTTAATTGTTCAAGTTTTTTTTTTATTGCTGTGATGGTTAAATAGCCAATACTGGTTGTGTGTGTGTGTGTGTGTGTGTGTGTGTGTGTGTGTGTGTGTGTGCAGACTGTAATGGTTGTTTTAAACATGGTGGTACTGTTTGTGTTAAAAGTTCTGTAATAAAACATCACCCTCAGACAACTTTGATTCGCAACAGAAACAACTGACTATATTAGGTAAAAATAATAATTCTTATGTATGTTATTTCCTCCACAAGCTAGATTTATTGTTCGCTTGGCAACATTGTAGCTGGGGTTTAAATCATATTGAAATCTATAATTTCTATGTTAGAGGAGACATAATGTTAATGGTAATTTTACCTTGCAGAACATGGGAGTGGCTGGCCTCAATTGGTTAGTTTGTGTGATTTATAAAGTGTTAGTTCAGATTCATAATACACCGACTTTGAAAAAGTACAACCCCACTTTTTTTGTTTTCTTGCAGTACCTTTGAGGAGCTCCTCCTTTTTGCTATGCA
This sequence comes from Etheostoma cragini, assembly GCF_013103735.1. Classification (NCBI taxonomy): domain Eukaryota; kingdom Metazoa; phylum Chordata; class Actinopteri; order Perciformes; family Percidae; genus Etheostoma; species Etheostoma cragini. The sequence continues at coordinate 3,542,058 of NC_048425.1, forward strand.
TTGCAATCTTTCCATCACTCAAGTAATTAATAACTATGGACTTTCCCTCTTTTGTCCCCGGCGGCACACATCTCCTCTTTGTCCTGTCTCTTTTTCATTTCCTCCTTGCTCGGTTTCATCTTGCCCAGATGTGGACACAGCCAGCCAGGCCATAGGAAAATAGACACTCTCACACACTCAGTAATTCTCTCATGTAAGTGCTTTCTGTGCTGACTGTTGCCCGATTTTGTCTTTCTCACTTCGTAAATCAAGCTGAAGTTGCCCCTTTTCAATATATTTTCACTAATGTTTTTTTCTTCTTTTCTAACATCCTGCCTTTATTTTTTCATTCTTTCATTTTTAACTCTATGGTTTACCATTTGTCACTTCATCCCCCTTTATTCTTTGCGTCCATTCACCTTTTCAGGCAAAAGGTCACAGGTTTAATTACCTGTTACTAGTCTAAAGTCCCTTAAGCAAGGCACTGGAAACCCTGTATTGAGTCTTCCTGATAAATTTGCTGAAATGTCCCAAAATCCTGAATATGATTAATTTCACCAGTGTTTTTAATGGTCATCCAGCTCTTACTGTGGTGTTATTCTTGGCAGCGGCCCGCTGCACCGTACACTCAACCCAACCTGCAAATTGGACATGATCGCTCTGGGGTTTGGCGTGTGTGTGTGTGTGTTGGTCTGTATGAATGCCCCCCGCCCCCCATCCCCCTCTTATGTTTACCCTATATACTCTAAGGGGACCACAATACAGTGTAGTACAGAGTGTGGACCCGACCATTCTAGCTCGTCTAGCTAGGCGTGTCATGCCTGTCTCTGCCTCACGTTCCTCAAGTCCTGAAAGCAGAAAATTACCCACACGCTCACCCACACACACTTAAAGAGAGAGAGAAAATTGCCAACAGATTTTGAACCCACCATGTGGCTGTAGTTGAACAAGAAAAGTAAAAAAAAAGAAAAAGATGTGGGGGGATTTTTTCAGATGCTAAGACCCACTGTGAGCTTTCAGGCCTCTGTTAGGGCAACTCCAGAACAGCATGTTTTCAATATACAAGTTCAACATGTCTGCTGTCTTTAATGCTTAAAGGCTCACTTGGGAAACGAGTTGGCTAACGGGATGGCTAAAGAGTGAAATCAGCTGTCGAGGTTTCATGCAAAATTTATGTTCCACACAGCAGTGGAAGCCTTCCACGGCATCCTGAGAGACTTCTGACCAGATGTACATTTAAAGGTGAATGCCGCCGTCATGCAGAGTTATAGTCCATTTAAAGTGTTTTCTTACTCCCTGGTTGCATGTAGTCTGTAATTAGAACACCTTGTATGTAGAGGGGTATTATTATATTTAGAGTAAAAGGCTTAGAAAGGTGCTTAAAAAAAATTGCGGAGATAAATACTTAGATACTTAAATAGAGAAGATTTAGTTGAGAAATTATTTCCTGGGGTAGACTTCCATGAAGATGTGAAAAAATGACAAGCTGACCGTAGAATTGAGATACAACAGAAACCCTCGCTGTACTATAACAAGTCTTAATTTTACAAGTGATAAATAGGCTTATGATGAATAGGTTTTTCACACTGATCAAGAACAAATAGCTGCAAAAGGCCTCTGCTGAAGAAAGAAAAAGAGGTCCTGATACCCCTAAAACTAGACACAACTTACAACCTACAAACAAGCCTGTAATATAATTACGTTATACGTCATTAATCTTCTAACAAATTCTCAGCAGCACCACAGCACATGAAGTATTTCCAGTATTATCAGTTGTAACTATAGAAACGGTATACTCTTGGGGTTCTACAGGTGGTTTACGTGTGATAAATTTGGAACCGACTGGTACTTTTTGACTTCTTGCCTTGTGTGGATGATTCCAGCTTGTAGTCATTTTTTAGCCCTTTAAATAAAAGTTCAATTACGGCTAACACCGTGGGATAATCCCAGATAATAAGGGCTTCAGCTTGTTGCTTGTGGGTGCAGTTTGCTAATGACAGCAACATGCGTTAAATAAAAACCACTGTCAAGATTATAACCGCAGGGCACGGTCATGCGCGAATGCAGGCGAGGGACCACCGCCTGCTGAGGGGATTTTCATGCTGAATGTGGGAAGTGCACAGTGTGACGCACACCCAAATCAGTTTGCTGGTTTGTAGGTTGTTTGAGTTATGGTTGTTGTTTTTTGTGAATTGTAATGCTATTGGTACATTTCCCATTTTATCACGTTCAATGCCTTTCTGCCAGCCAGGCAGCATCTCTCTTGTGGGAAAGTTAGTCATTTTCATGGCTAATATCATACAATACTGGCTGGTTAGACAGCAACAATCAGCGTCTCCTCCACCATCATGGCTCTTAGTTTTGTGCATGTCCGACTGTGACCTTCTAATTGTCTGATGCAAGTTATCAGAAATGGGTGTTTTGTACCACAAACAACAAACATTAAATGTATTTTTGTATTACATTACAAAATGTATTAAAAATATTTTAGATAATATATGTCTTTGTCAAAATATGTCAAATATAAAGGTAACACTCATAATTGTTTTCTTCACTATAGTGATGGCTATCATGGAGTAAAGAAAACACAGAATAATAGTATTTTGTATTTTGACAAAGTAGTTCTAGAATGCCTGTATGTTCATCATGTTCTGCAGGTATTTGGCTATAAACCAAAGTATTTGGACAAATTAAAGGCCGGATCACCAAAGTTATTACAATTAATTCTGACGGGGACATTCACTTCAGCACGGCTACAGATCAAGGTGATATAAAGTCTGATAATTAACTTTCAGACAATGTCATATAAGAAATCATCACAAAAATCAGCTTTTTCAAACAATTTGCTAAGTTCTTTTCTACTCTGATACTGTCTCTTACTAGATTTTATATTGTTGTCTTTGGACATATAAGTCTGAGCGAATACAAGACGTCTGTAGTCTAAAACCTGAAAAGAGTTAACGCCTGTTGGAGTTATTTGATTTGTGCACCACTTAAATAGCTCCCTGCATATGATCTGGACTTTCTCTTCTTTACCTTTCGTGTTTCATCTTTCTTAGAACAGTTTACAGTGTGGTTTTTTTGTGCAATTGTTTTTATTGTAAAGTCTGGGAGCTGTAGAAGTTGATGTTTCTGTTGTTGGATGTCTTGTCATTTTACATGTTTGGATGTCTCAACTGTATTCGGTATGCAATTCTACTTTTCTTTATCTGGTTTCTCTCCCAAAGTCAATCATTCTGGAGGACTCGTCTATGTCTATCTTTCACACACACACACAAGATATCACAAGATAACTGTTCACGAGAAAGGATCTGTATACGTTTTTTTGGCGGGAACAGCAAGAATGTAAAGAACAAACAGAGGAACAAGCACAAAAAAGTTCTCTTTTCTTTGAAAAATAATAACCAAACAATAACTACTGCCAGCAATTACTTATTAATTCCTACCATCATCTACAGGCTGAGCTCCATTCCTCTTTCAAGGTCTTTGGTCTAAGTTGGCCATTGGCCTTTTGATTATTTGTCTGTCCCTCAATCTATTGGATTCCAATAAATATACTGACTGCCATGTTTGTTAAATTTGAGAGCTTTTGTGAAGCCACGTCATTATTCTTTCTCTCTTGGCTGCAGTGAACACTATGCAGAATTTGGCTGCAACAAGGGAGTAGAAGTTTTAGTGAATCTGTCTTCTTTAAAGTCTGCTGTGGCCTCTGTGAAGAAATATTCTGTCAAGTAGGTCAGATATCTCACTCCAAAGGTTATAGTACTTCAACCAGTACTGTCAGGGAATGCATACAATTAGTCAACTTCAAAGCTACGCCCTTTTTTACTACATTCACCTCTTGCTTAAGAATTTCTTTCATCTCAGCACTTCTCAATTAAAGCAACATTTTTAACAATTTTACCTTTATAAAACAGTTTGAAAATAATTGTGATGCTTTTCTGACTTATGTTGCCTAATAGGGAGAATTGTGCCCCTGTAACCGATCTGTGTGTGTGTGTGTGTGTGCGTGTGTGTGAGCAATGTGCATGGCCACTGATTTTGGTGAAACTGGATCATATTTCATGGAGAAAATGTTTTCTTGTTTACCCTCTGATGTCCTCCGGCATGCTCTGCCTGAGTTTTCTGATCGACAGAAAGCTTTAATTGTTGCTGAAGGAACGCTAACAGCTGACTGCTGCTAAGTTCGGAGAGAGACGTTGTTCTCTGTTCCCTGCCGAGGGACTACAGATGAAAATTAGTTCATAGCTAACTCTGGTACTGACAACGAGCTGTGCATTGTTCCTGTCAAATAAATATATAAATAAATAAATAAATAAATAATAATAATAAAAAAAAAGCTTGGCTGTTTTGTCAACTTGCTAGTTTTTACATTGATCATGTAATCATAACAAGCTGTACAGATGTCAATATTTACGAGAGCAGTGTTGAAGTGACTTGCACTCTGAAACTGTAGGAGTGATACCAGAGAGAAAGCCTGCAAAAGGTCACTAGCAGGACCGCATGGCACGCATGCCTATAGGGCACTGTCGTGATCTCTGACAACATCACTTGGGAGGATCAGGAAAAGTCTGAAATCAAGGGCAACTGACTTGGTTGAAGGTGCTTCAAAGACATTTTATCGTTTATCCAAGAAACTTCTTGAATGTAAATAAACAACTATCCAGAAGAATGATGGAATTGATGTGAGCCTTCCTTTCCTTACTGTAGTTTGATGGACGCCTTGCCTCCATCAGTTGCAACATTATTCTATTCTCTCCTGGGAGAAAGACCTTTCTTTTACCCATGCGGCACCCCCACCAACCCTCCCTATGTGGAATTTCCCCTTACATACTACTCACTAAACCCTGTCTTGATGCTGCTCTCCCCGGTACATTCTGAACACACGCCTAGGGTGCCATTTTGTGTTGCACTAAAAAGACGCGCACAGCCACTGCCCAAACGTCCGTATTTTACGTGTTGATAATAACAATAATTTCCCTTTGCACACAGTTATTGCACACAGGTCAGTGGCTTATGACAGTCTGTAGCATAAGAAGTCTTAAAAACCTGTCCAGCTGCAATAACACCAACAGCAAATAAACCCTGAACTCTCCTTTCACCCTTTTAAGAAGAACCAACAGACAGAAATAGTCTGATTTTGTCACAACATACATTGTCTGGCCTAAAAGCTAAAAAAAAAGCTTAAATTATAGAAACAGAGGGAGAAATGTACAGATGTAGAGAGAGAAAGATAATGCCAAGACGGTGTGAGTGAATCCTTTTGGGCTTGTTATTCACTTGCTACATGCCTCAACTCCAAAATACAGATTGCACTTTGATCAAATTTGGGAGACTCAAAGGAGACTCATTTCTAAAAATTCTAAGCAGTAGAGGCTAGGATAACATGACATTTAGTCCCCATGGGCCAAGCTCCAAAACGCTAGATCTCACAACTCAAGTGTATTTCCTCTAGCGGTTAAATTGTCTTTTTTACTTAGGGAGGACATTTTTTTTCAATCAAGGTCAAGGTAATGTGGTTAGAAAAAAGTGATGGATGTCATTTCTTTGACGGTTCGACTGCAGCCTCTCTGTGCTCGGTAATGTAGGATCATACATCAAACATAATTGATGGATAGAGAAAAACTATTCCTATTATTTTGCCTTTTATGGCCCAGTATAAACTTAAAGTTCTTACAGGACTGTTTTGACTGCACAAGTTGCAAATGTGAGTATGTGTGACTGCAGTGCCAAAAATCAGAAATTGGTGGGAAGAAAGAGAAAACCAGAGAGCAAAAGATGATGGACAATTATGGGAAACAAGAGACGAAGATGAATCAGGATAAAAAAAAAGTTGGGGAAACACAGAGGAGAGTCAGAGTGGACAAGTAAGGGAAAAAAAGAGAACAGGAGGAGGACTGAAAGAGAGGATTGAGAGAGGAAAAGAGGGACAAGTATGCACATGAAGGAGCGTTTCTTCTGCAGATTAGCAGTAGCTGCAACCCAATACTTTAATATCCTGCTCGACCCCAACAGGCCTGGATTGGCTGTGCGCGTGTGTGCATGCGTGTGTGTGTGTGTGTGTGTGTGTGTGTGTGTGTGTGTGTCGTTTTTGAGCTACGGCGACAAACTCTTATCAATGCTAATCTAGTCTTAGAGGCTACTCATTCCTCACTGTGTGTGTGTGTGTGTGAGTGTGAGTGAGAGTTGTCTAGTTTTGGTGTGCATCGAAATGGGACTTTTGGGAAGTGCAGAAACAGTAGCTGTTCGAGTACATGTGTACAAAGATGGAGAAGAAATACCTTAGTGTTTGTGTGTCTAATGGCTAATGTCGCCTTTATAATGAATGGCCTTTTTAAAGCTCGGCTGATGACTAATAAGTAAGTCAGACTTTGTTTAAAGCCAGAATGGTATGTAGATTTGAAGAATAAGGAATGTAGACAAGTTTTGTTTTTAATATTAGCTGCTTTTCTTCCCTAGGAAGAGTCAAAGTGAACAGCACTGTTTAAGAATAGAAGGAAAACTAGAGAAGTCTCCAGAGTGAACAACAAAACTAATTACTTATTTATTTACAGATTCAAAGGGCTCCTTGCATATTTGGCTTAATTTAAAACACCTCTGCTTCAACAATTTTAAAACCTCCCCCCGAGCTAGACTAGTTATTGATGCTTGACAGGGAAAGCCACATTTTACCACGGTTAAGGTAATACCCCCCCACACACATCTGCACTGATTTGTCCTTTTAGTACAAGGCTCAAAAGTAGGGCTGCAACACATGATGATTTTGACTATGGTTTATTCTCTAAATTAATTTGCCAATGACTCAGACTTTGTCTGACCGACAGTCAAAAGATATTCCATTCAAAATGACAGAAGAGGGAGAAAAGCAACACATCTTTCCCTTTGAGAAGATGGATGCAGCAAATATTGTTTTTATGCCTAAACAATTAACAAAGTAAAGAAACTGTTGTTGATTCATTTACTGTTTCAAACAGGACGCTGCTGTTGCGGCGACCATAAGCAGCGATATGATGACTCTCTTTTACAGATTCAGTTTCATTGAATCGGTTTTAACCTATAGTATTAGTGCTTGGTTTGGCTAAATATGTCCAATATAAGTAGACTTGGAAGTCTTTAAAAAATGGCCAGTAATATTTCATTGCAGAATCAGGCCCCACTCTTGGACATAACAAGCAGGTTCTCAGAAGGGCTAGTGCTCTGTGGACTGCCAGGACCTTTCACTCCTTCAGGAGTGAAAGGTCCTGGCAGTGTGTTGCACATGGCAGTTTTTGCCCCCTAGGACGTCGTTTCAGGGCAAACATTGGGACAAACAAGAGATTCTATGTCAAGTGCTTTTGATATGCTTAACAGGAAATAGCACGGTGATAGCAATACTAGCACATGCCTTGCACATTTACATTCTTGTACATGTTTTTTTATTCTCCGTGTCCTCCTTGGCTACTAGAAACTGCATTAGGCTTGTATCATGTGAACGCGCCAACAGTTTTGTTGTCATTACCTAGAATTCCTCATTGGGGCCGACAGAAAACTTCGCATTAGAGCTTTAACTGTTCAGTTCCAGAGGACAACTGTCCATGTAACATGCAACTTTTATAATGCTGTCAAATTCTTAATGGACAGTTGAAATAAAAAAAGGGCACGAGATGTGGCTGAAGTCTTGCAAGAATTTTCAGTTACAAACAAAAAACAGAAAATGCGTTTACCTCCTCACCATGAATGCTCCATGAAGCCTTGGGCTGTGGAAAACGTTGACATTTTCTATCGTATTCTATAATGTCAGAGACTATTTGAGGCACCAGTGTGTCAGCGTGACCTTTTTCTTTTGTTTCACCTATTTTAAGCAACTGTATTAGGCTTAGAGCAATACTACCAGTCATTGTGTGTGATTAGCACAGTCATCTGACCGTGATTTACTCGACCTACTGTAACCAAACAGGAGTCACTCATTAGCGGTTTATCGTTGAGAAACAGCGAGTAAAGGTTTTATAACAGGTAACGCACCAGTGGCCAACTCGATGCCAGTCACTGATAATTGACCTGTTTGCTGTGGGAGTTTCCTGCCAGGCAAATGTTGTGTACAGCTAAGGAAGCAGTTGGCTTCACACACATGAGAAAGAACAGATTGATATCACCCTGTTATGCTGTTTCGAGTTGAGTTTCACACGGATGGGACTTTGAGTCATTAGCATGGCTCTCTTCCTCTTGCTGCTTTATTGATTTCACCAAACAGGATAAAACACAACAAACAGTGCAGCATTGAGTCGGTTCTCACATTTACCTACATATATGTGTTTGTTTGTGTTTCCTTCTGTATTGTTCTCTTTGGTTGCTCTGCAGGATGACACAAACTGCAGTCGAGACGAGGAGCCAGTTTCTACATAGCTGACAATTGCATTAGTTCTATCTCTTTCTCCTCCCTCCCTGTGTCTCTTCATGTCTAACCCTAATCTCTTTCACAACACAATTTCTACTCCAAAGGACACTAACAGCATGAAACTAGGCCAGGGCGGGGTTGTTTTTCAGCCTCAGTCACAGGCAAGCAAATACTAATAACAATACAAATACTTTTAAGGGTAAGGGTACGACATAATAAAGACAAAGGTGTCTATAGACTTGTCATGCCTTTATGGCAGATGTGTTCACCGGAATGGTATAATGCAAACTCTGAGGATACATTTTTCACTTCCTTTCGGGGGTAATATTACTGTTTTATTACTGCATTTAAATTTTTCTGTACTAATTTCTTTGCCCCTGATGTAGTACTAATCAATATATTAAATGAAAAAAGTCCATTTTGTAAATGGATATGTAGAGTAAATTCAACAAATTTACACCTTACATCAAATTAGCCCTACTAAATTGCTAGAATAAATTGTGCTTCTTATATCATTAGGTTGATAATCCTGCAAATAAGTGGCTGATATAATTAAGACATTACCTTGGAATAATAATGTCTCATCATGTAAACAACTGAATTCAGTGCTGGTTTTTGCATCTGTCCAATTCTGTTCCCAGACATATTTACATAAAAATATTGAATGTGATATGGCATAAAAACAACAGCATACTCGATGCTTGCCTCAGCAGTAGTCATGCGTCCATGTAAACACAATCATTGGCTTTTGTGATTCATCTCCAATCTCGATCTCTTTTATTGTTTCAGGAAGGACTTTGACCTTGTAGATTTGTGCTGACTCCACAAGGCAGAGAGCTGTTACAGGAATAATGATGAAAACAAAACCTTTTTTATAGGTTAGGAAAGGTCAGGAATAACATAATATTCCTGCATCTGAAAAGCTATACAAGCTTTGCATTTGCATCAGGTTACCCTGTAAACCTGTCGACACGTGTGGCATCATCACAGGTTCAGAGGAAAACTGGCTTTGTGCAAAGTATTGGTAAACATCAGCCTACTGTAACAGCTTTTTTTATATACAGTGTGTGAAAAAGGTGCAAGCTCGGATATCTCATGTAACGTGTGTTACATTGTGTTAATAGCCTGTAATACATAGGGAACATTACGTCTCTCCTAAAAAGTTCAACTAGTTGGCAAAGCTGATAGCGATATTGTGTTTTAGAAGAGCTGAACAACTTGGCTGCTAAAGAAAAATCAACATGGAACAATAACATCATCATCATTACAATTACATCATTTTCTTGGACTTTTCAAAAGAGTTACTTTTTTTAAATCTCGATTTAAGCTACCTTACCTCCAGGTGTGGCATGGGATTTGAAGTGTAGTTTTTTTCATATCTTTGCTTTTAGTTTGTCATAGGATAATTACTTTTATGTGGAAATTGTGTTTTCAGGGCATTATTTGAATACATATTAGGTTATTTTGAATGAAGACAAAGAGTCTAGTTGCGATTTTTGTTGTTGTTGTTGGAGCTTAACTGTGGCAAATGTACAAGAGGAAAATGGTCCAACTCAATAAAAAACACGGATTCATCTGCAATATATCTCGTAAACATGTTGTATGTTTTTGTATTACCCAGTGACTCCGTCCCTCTGCTTCATCTGACAGGGCAAAACAAACGCTACAATTTAGTTTGGCCCAGACTTGCCTACTTACACTAAGTCATCTGCAAAGCCCACAGCTTCCTTTTGAATATAATGTAAAGAAAAATACATACATACAAGTCTTTCTAAAGCCTGCAAGGTGGTGAGCCTCCAACGCTTATTGTTTGGACTGTCAAAACATCCCATTTGTCAAAGCGCACAGCCTGGTTTCAGACTTTTTGCATACAGTGTGAGGGCTTCATCCTGTAGTAGTTGTGTATTAATTCTTTTGTTTCAGTCAGCGTTTATGCAAAGGTCACCATTCTATGTTTCATACTGACAGTAGGGGCAGTCTGTGGTCCAGGAAGTCAGTGCACATCTAGGAAATGGCAATAAATAAAAAGAGATAAAAGGCTGAGCCAAGGATACAATGTGGTCAAAAGATTGTACTAGACATGAACACAACAATTTAAGGATTCACACAAGCACATCACGCGGCCTGGGGTTTGCGATCTGTAGGGACTTTATTTCCCCCAGAAGAGAACTCAATAAAGTCCTAATCAACAAAAACATCCTTGATTGTGGTAATGGAACCATGACTTCACCAGACGCAACTAAAACGTCACATTTTCAAGGTTGCAAAAAAAGGCTTGTTATAACGAGACAATGTGGAGTCTGTTTACCCCAATATACCTACTGTTGAGTTTTCTATTTGAAGCTAGAAACCAAAAGGCCAAATGTAGCAGTAAAACAATATTTGGTCTGTAAATGCCCCATGTAAAAACTCCCTGTTTTAACTGAGAAAATACACAAAAGTAAAGATGCAGTGAAAAAAACGCTAAAAAATAGGGTGCTGCTAAACACTGCTAAACAGCTACAAAAGCTTCCTCCTTGTTTGACTCTGGCTCTCCTCCCAAAGGTCATTTTCATTTGCTACTAGTCAATGGCACAAATGTGTCATGCATGAAGTAAAATAGTAATAGGTCTTCACACTCATCCACCATGTAAGAAAGAAAAACCTGAGCCAATAGAATTGAGTGCAGTTTTCTTTTAGTAGGTGTTAGCAGAGTGTTTCGCAATCTGCTGATAATATTGTTATTGCACACGTGTATGGTCACGTTACATCAGGATAATAAAACTTGTCTGCTTTTCTCTCACTCTGGTTGTTGTCCGTGTCCCCCCCCCCCCCCCCCCCCCCCCCCCCCCCCCCCCTAACCGTGCACTCTCTTAAGCACTTCCTTTTTGGCTTCCTCAGCTGTCTTTTCAGCATCTACTCTTGGATGTTTTTTCTGTGTTAGTGAAAATATTATAAACAACTTTACCAGGATTTGAGGGGAACATACGAGATTCACACAGAGGCAAAGTACAGTGATGCAAAAGATTAAAAGAAGGAATAGTGATGGCAGATTTCTCAAAATTTCATGAAACAAGATAGTATCCCAAGATTTTTTGTTAAAGAACGATACAAATACATAGCAACTTTTATCAAACTTTTCTACAAAAGCTCACGGGAAAACAGGCATTTTTGGCCGCAACAATCTCATTAAAAGGCTGCGAAATCCTACAGGGACTGCCCTTGTGTGTGTTTTCATGTGTAATGGTGCGCATGGGTGGGGGTACGCTGGGGGACACTCACGGAAGCAGGTGAACTACAGGTCGCCCCAAAGGGTCATCAATGCGCCCATGTATCAATGTGTAATAATGACAAGCTTTCAAAGTGTTGCAGTAAGAGAGTAAGGGGGAGAACAATGAGCGTGAAAACCAATGTGACAACTTGAGAGAATGTTTTCAATATCACAACAAGCCAACTGCCAGCATCTGGCTTCTCCTGATACTTTTCCATCTCTCCAGCACTCGCAAAAGTGTTGATGTAGAGAAGTTACATTGTGCTTTTACTGAAAGTAGGAGTTAAAGCTAAACATGTGCTGTAGGAATGCTGAGTGTGAGCTTTATTATGTGAGTTTTGAAATGTCTTGGGAACGTGCCGAGTCTATAGATAAGACTTAAAACAGGTGAGTAAGTGGATCATCTGATGGGAGCTTTCTGCTTTGTGGAAATTCGCCAAAGAGCATATGAGTCTGGTATTTAATACATGGGTCGTGAAAGCACTGAAGCTTCTTGTCTTTTGTACTATCAAACAGCTGATGCTAAAGAAGAAAGTATCATGGTAAAGGAGTTGAAGATGGAGGGGGGTGGGGTTTTTTGTAGCGGGGTCGCTGGACAGGAACTCGGCCTGAGGGATGATTGAGGAGAGGGAGGGTGGTCGACGCCAGACACAGAGGTCTTTTGTGTTTGTGTATCAGCTGGAAATCACTAACAACACTACAGACCTCCACCCCTCCCTGTGTGTGTGTGTGTCTGTGTGTGTGTGTGTGTGGTGTTTATACACTGCATGGCAATGACTGACATTTGCTTTTCAATAGCCAACTGTAGAGCAGAACAAGATAAGGAATTGCTGCTCAAAGACCGACTTGTTTCTTTGGCATTTGTTTTTCACTCTACATAACCATGTAACTATGGTTACGTCCTTGTGCCTTGCATCTCTTCATCATGACCTGAACGTTTTGTGAGTCTGTCCTCACAGGACACCCATGCATACATTATTTTTCTTTATTCCATCCAACTAAAACCGTAAACTTGACTGTGTGATAGCCTTAAAGGTGCCCTTCCACACATAACCCTTTTTTCTTGCATTTCTTTGAAGTAAATGTGTTTGTGTTATGTTGAGAATGTGAAAATGAACTGCCACCTCCTCAGTCAGCTCTAGTCACTAACGTCATGTTGCCTGAGCTCACTACTATTCCTGAGCTTGCCCAGTTGCGCTAGGTAAAGGATTCTGATAGCCTGACTCTCACTGGCTAGCTGTTAGCCAATCAGAGACAAACAGCTTAGTTTGTTAATGAGTAATATTAATGAGAACTGGCACAAATCGAGCTGAGTCTTCCTGCAGGCTTTCTATACCACATTCAGAAAGAATGCTACAGAGTCCATGGTAGAACTTCAGACATTAGCACAAAGTAATGAAATAGATGTGGCAGGGCATCTTTAACCAAAACACTACACAGTACTTTCTTAAGTGATAAGTCTGGGGATATTCTATATTTTTCTTGTCATCACAAATCCAATGCAAACACCAAAGCTAATATGAACTTATCCTACTGAAGTAACTAATTGTCTTTAAGCCTAATATCTCCTTTTCCTCAGTGCGTTCTCCCCTGTTCAAAAACTATTACAGACACACTTTTGCAATGAACATGTTCTTACACTATGATGAACATGTAGTCAGTCCCTCATATGTCTTAAAAATGCACTTTAGTGCACCAAATGTGTAATATTCCAAGTCTTTAAATAGTCCCCAACAAATGCACAAGAGATGGATATATCACATTGTTTTTTGTTTGTTTTTTGTTTTTTGTTGACAAAACAAAAATATAGAATAACGGTGGCCTATTTTGTGATTTGGTGCTATAGAAACGGGGTGAAATGTCATGATTGACAGCTGTGATTGACTGGCAATTGGTCGTGCGGATGTACAGTATAGGTGGGACTTTGATAAAGTGGGTCCACCGCCCAATCACTACTAAAAATTAGGATGGCGGTGGCTGTATCCAAGACATTTTGGCTTCCCCTTTGTACAGCAGGAGGAAGTGGAGCTGTGTTTTATTTATTTTTTTATATAAAGTAAATGGTCAAGACATCACTGGTTTGTGGACTTGCATAGAAAAGAGTTGGTGCTGGTGTTGGGGTATTTGTCATACGCATCCTGTGTGTGTGGCCCTAAAGTAGGCCTGCCGATTGTGAAAAATGGGGCCATCCCTTGTGATAGGATATGATGTTAAAATGTGTCCTCTTTGCTGTAGTTGAATGGAAAAGGAACAAGAGAAGGGAGACACCATTATCTCTACATGCTACACAGTCAAACTAGTGTTAGTATATTGAAAAAACATTGTCGTATGCTGCCCATTCATCAATAAAGGCTACTGTAATAAAATGCATTGCAAATTATTCATTGATTTTAAAAGACTTACTGAAAGAAACTCTTGCATGGGCTCATCGATTTTATGTTGGAAATCTGATTTAAAGGATTATTTCAGTACTACCATTTACTTTCTATGTGTATATAATTCTTTGAGTGGTTATTCACTAAAAGAACCATTTAGCACTGATTTGTAAAACACAAAGCTCTTCTCAATGACAAACAAGGGACAAGGAGAAGGAGTGATGAAAGGAACAGAAAGTTGATTGAACAGACCACTGCAGAATAAAATGCCTCCCTTCATTACAGAGCTCAGAGTGCATCGTTCTTTGTCAAAAAGTAATCTAACACTGAGTTGCATGGTGCACTGCTTTCTTTAAAGCCTGCTGCATGTCTGTCCACACCTTGGCTAGTGATGTCAAAACAGCTGTTTTGCATCAATGGTCAAAAGTTAAATATGTGCTGTAACATCACTGCTTCTACACTGAGCAGATTTAGAGATATGGCACCCACACAACATCTGTGTGAAACAAAGAGAGGCCAAGTGACCTTTTCATTTGAAATAACTTAATGGAGCATGATGGGTCAATAGTCAAAAGTTTGAATAAAACAGCTTCTTCCTGCCTTCTTCTTTTTCATCTTTTATTTTTATGATTGTAATAGGTTTTAATATCATGCAGGAAAAAAAGGAATGTGTTCTCAGATACGTAAACGTGGAATTTTACTTTTTTAAATGTATTTAGTTGAACATCAAATTGTATTCTTCCTTTTAAATAGTTGGCAAAGCAGCCCCAATTCAAGGGGCACTTACTAGCTTATTTAGGAGCTTTCTACCATATCGCATCTGTTTGACATGTGAGCTGTTGTGTTTCCATCCAAAGCACTTTTAGGACTTCAATTCCTAAACATTAAGCATCAAAGTTCATTCTTGACCTTGAATAGAATATTTGATGCTGATAGTGTAATACGGTTGAAAGCTCTGGAAAACGCTAGTATTTGTAGCTTTAGTTGGGACTACTACTAAACTACTACTATTTTCAAGGTCTACTCAGCTTGCATGTCTACACATTCAACACATGTCTACACATTCAACACATTCAACAGTAATTTAGTTTTACTGCAAACTATCACCGGAAGTGCTTTTATTTTGAAATAGCCTACACAGAAGTTGTCTGTTGTGTACTCTTGGTACTGCTAGCTTACTGAGATGAACGTGAGATGCTAGATGAGATCTAGCTGAGATCTGAGATTGTAACGAGTATAATATTACCGAAATGTAACTAGCAATGCGTTATATTACAGCGTTACAACAAAAAGGAATACACCACTGTAATTGCGTTACCGGTGTAACACGTTACTCCCAACTCTGGTGACAAAAAAGCAGCATTGGGGCTAAGTGGTTAGCACTTCTGCCTCACAGCAAGAAGGTTCTTGATTTGAATCCAGGTTGTCCTGTGTCTTTCTATGTGGAGTTTGTATGTTCTCCCCGTGCATACTAGGTAGGACTGGACAGATGAAAAATAGCCAGTTGGCTAACACTGGTGCATTTACAGAAATATTGATTAATGTGCATTGTCCTAATCAAATAAATGTAAATCCACAATATTTGCCTCCAGACTAAGTCTTACTTAATACATCCATAGATCTATGAGCGGGTTTGTCTTGGGTTTCTGCTGCTATTTCTAAGCCTTTTATAGCCAAGCCCTTTCTAAAACGCAAAAGTAAATCCCTTTTTTTGTGCTTGGGAGCCGGTTTTTCGACCTTTGACCAATAATCATTTGCACACTTGCACACAGGCAGTTGTCTGCAGTACATGCAGTAAAACAGGATTTAATAAAAGTTGTGGACATTCTTGGATAACAATCAGAGCAGACCAACAGAGATCTCTGCCAAAAAAAATATCTTAACAAATATTCTTTCCGTCAGAAAAAGATGCATGCAGAAAATGTTTACCACGCTGATCGGTAAGTAAGACTGACGATAAAGAGACACACGACGCAGCTGAAACCCAGGAGAGAACATTTGATAGACTCATAATAAGAATTCCTTTCAACCCTGACCATGTCTCAGAGCGGAATAACTTGGATAACTCGTGCGTTATCCGTCACTGCAGCTGGAAGCTGCGAGCTGATGTATTAGCTATTTCTCTCAGCAGGTGCAGGCGTTACAGTGCCGTCTCTTAAACAGGGGCTAGCAGGGTAGAAGAAGGAAAGTTACTCAGGTCTCCACAAGAGCTTAAAGCTTAAGACTTGAATACCTGAGCTTAGACTCACGCATGCCATCCTAAATCCTCCTTTGCTCCCCCATTACCATTCCTCTCCCCTGGTTTCCAGCCTTCCTTGTAGCTTATCCTCACGTGAATTCAAAGCAGGCATGCAACACAAAACTGCATATGCGCAAGAAGGAATGGAAAAAAACCTCGCCGCATGTGCTCATTCATACATAGACCTGAGAAACCAAATCTTCCAGTTGGCAGGGAAACTTTTATTTTCCTCGCGCTCCATACTGATTGTTTTCCAAAGTCCACCCCATTAACTTTAAAGCGTTTATACTTTACATTTTGGCTGACTATTTTACAAAACATATAATGCATTTCTTAATGGATATCCACGTTATAGGTCATAAGTCATGAGTGCAGCATGATGTAATGTAATTCCACAGACTTAAAGTCAACCATATTTACATTGTTTTCATGCAAAGGCCTTAGTGCATTAGCACTTACACTGCAAAGTAAATTTGGTCGAATGTGTCCCGAAGAAAAATTGCTCTTTTTGGAAGTCAAGGCAAGTAGATTTGTATACATTCATCAATTGGTGTAAAACGCATGGCTTCCTGAAGGGGATCGCAATGCTTTTATGTGGTTTGGAAAACACTCAGCGGTTCTGCTGTGTAGTTGTGATTCATGAATAATAAACTAAAACTTGCAAAACCACTAATTAGTTTGGACCTGTGGAGTTTTAACTCAGCCTGCACCATTTTTTTCTTCCCCTTCTTTGTCTCTCCAAACAGTGTTGTATAATAAAGACCTCAATGTGATATTTATTCATCTCTTCATTCTTCTCCTGCGCCGCATTTTTTTTTTCATTTCCCATCTTTTCCTCCACATCTCTCATCTCTTTTTTAAATTTTGTATTTGTTCCTGTCCAGCTGGGCTTCTTTTCTTCTCTTTTCTTCCCACCTTATTCTTTTGTACATTGTTTCCATTATTCCTGCCTTCTGTTTGGCTATGTTCTATGACGTCTTTCAGTACAATCCCATCAATCTCTCAAGTCTACATCTTCATCACCATCCTCATCATCTCATGCCAACACCACCATTTTCATCCTTTTTCTCAATCTCCCTCTCACACATCATTATCTTAATCACTCACTCACTGATCCTATTAAGTACACTTTGTGTGCATGTATCCACAGAGGAATCTATATGCAAAGCCAACATAGTTATAATCATTTCCATGAGAAAAACTACAGCCCAAACTGCACTAATGCCCCTCTTTTTTTTCTTTGACCCACACGCTGTATATTAATGGACAGAGCATGTGTGATGTCACCCATTTGTTTGTTGAGATCTGCTATGAGTTGTAACGGGCACAGCCATCCAGGTTGCGGATCTGACGATTTTAGAAGAGGTAGGAGCCCTTACACTCTACGTTACGTTACACACTTTCACTGGCAATCACATCATAGCCATGCCCTAAAACACCCCCTGCTTCATCGCCGTTTTAAAATCAACAACATAGACTGCTACAGAAACTATCTGCTTTTGCAACAACATGGGTCTTTGCTGGGATTCACAAAGAATGCAGCTTTAAGGCACATCCGCATTTGCAGCATTTTGCTGAACCGGATGCTCTGTCCATTAATATTTACACTCTATGCATCTACCTTTAGTTTTCCTTTCTTTTCACTTCCTTTCACTTTTGAGATTTCAACGGCTGATCAAATACGATGTTGTTGATGCTCAGCTGTATCAGAAAGGGGTTGAAATGCCTTGCTCAAGGGTAAAAAACAAACAAACATGCAAAGTACTGACATAGGAATGAATGGGATTTAGATTACCTTGACAATACCACATATGTGAATGTTTAGATTCAAAAGTAATTGGATTTTAATTTCTTTGGACGTGTGTCACCAGCGTTTACACTGGAAAAAACTAGACATTCCTGTTCCCGTCCACTGCGGACCACCAGGGCATGCAGCAGCACTCTGATTGTATCATCCAAGTAGAGCAAAGAAAGAGAGGAAGGTGAAGAGGTGAGAGGTAAAGGGGAAGAAAGAATGGGAGAAAAATGAAGCTAGAAAGAGAGAGTCTTAAAGCGAAAGGGCAAGAGAGGCTTAAACACTGACAGTGGTTTGTGTGTATGTGTGTGTGAGGGCGGGGGTGGGGTGGGGTGGGGGGGTTGGGTTGTTGGTGTAGGAAATGAGGGGGCTGAATATATTCTGCTGTAAGCGTCCAGACATTCAGACTAAGCGGGAAACGTCCTCTTGGCTGCAAGAAGATAACTTATATTAATGGAGTGACTCATTGGGCTTGTGTGTGTGTGTGTGTGTGTGTGTGTGTGTGTGTGTGTGTGTGTGTGTGTGTGTGTGTGTGTGTGTGTGTGTGAGAGAGAGAGAGAACCACAGCTTACTGGAGTCATTGGTATTTTCATGCTTATTCGATATATATGCACCGAGAGCATTGTGCGGGAGTGTTTGGGTAATAGTTGTGTGACTGACTTGGTTTTTCAGATATAAGCCAAGCAGGTTCAACTCAAACTCTTGGCATGCGTACAACAGCTTCCAAACCCACACAGCTGGAAGTGTATATGCACATCTCTGTTTGTGCCAGCGTGGGCTTAAAAACACCCAGAAGCACAAAACAGTTTCCAGCACAAACTTGTGAAACGCGACAAGTTGGAGCACATAAATGTAAACAGCGGTTGTTATGATCTGAGGTCTCAGGTCACTGGTTCTTGTCAGGTATTGATTGGTTTCGTGTTACATTGTTGATGGGGCGAAACAGAACGTCGTGTTTATACTTGCACACATTCTCGTAAACGCTTTACCACCACCAGCCTCTCCACAGACGCTATGCATAAATAACATGAATTATAAATAACACAAATTCACAAATTTGCAAACTTTCATTGCTAATATTTTATGTTTTTAAGTGAGTCACCTTTACTTAGACTGCAGCTATAAAGGTGTATCTGTAGAAAACAGGTTGAGCAAATGGCCGAGGCAAACACTGTCAGATACAAACAGACATGATGATGACAAATGTAGCTCTCACTTTTCTAATAGTAATAAGGTTTCTCTTCCCCTCATTCCATCATATATTACAATTCAACATTTACGTGATTCATACTCACTGTCTTAGTGTTTCATTGTTTCGTATTTTAAAGGATGCTCTTAAGTTCATGGCTAGAAGTGAGATGATCGAGCGGATGTAACAGGCCATACAGTTAAATATCGAAAGAGAAACATTTTTGCAAATATACAGTACCAATTAAATCCGTACATCTGCTATTTTAATAAAGCTATCTTTTTAATTGTCCATCTTAGTTTGTGTAATTCAACACATGTGGCCTGTATATATCTTTATATGAGTGTTACTCCCTCACAGCTGACAGTTTCTCTATTAGGTTGACAAATATGCCCAATCAGTCGCGCCCAGAGGTCCAGTTCTGCATCAGTCCCCACACATGTTTCTCAGCTCGCTCTAACTGAGTCCTTCATGCTGAAACCAGCCTCCATCTGTTCTTAAACCCAGGGTCAGCAGAGCCAAAATATGTCATTTAGGGAATAAAAATTATAGTCTGGATTTGTGGAGTGTAGGAGCAGTATTAGCTTGACAAAAGAGCTGCAACTATTCCAAATTTTTCTCAGCATCTCGTTGTCTCAGAAACAATTGTGATTATTTAATTGTCTCTTACAGTCAAATTTGAAAAAATTTACTTATGTGTTTCATTTCTAAACAAAAACAAGTTTTGAATGAATGCAAGGATATGTCACTGTAATGTGACCCAGATAATGCAATAACACAAGTACATCATGCCTATGACGTAAACCTTGCCTGTTTATCATAATAAAACATTGAATTTCTTTCTTAAATTAACAGGAAATTGACTATTACCGTCAAGAGTTATACCCCTTAGGACAAATGTTGGCAATTCATTACGGTTAAACAAAGAAATGGCGATTATGTTAAATATCTGCAATTAGACAATTACGTAATAATTGTTACAGGCCTACTTGCCAACGGGGCATTTAATTCACCTTCTTCCCATTAATGACACACACATTTTATGTGTTTTGTTGTTGTTGTTTTTTAAAATCCTTTAGTGGGAAATCCGTTTTCCCACTATCTTTCTTATGATATTTGTTACTATACACTGATTGTTATGGCTGCTTTTCATTGACACCTAGAACAAAACCCATCTTGCCATCAACTTTTCCCCCCAAAATAATGTCCTCCATTGGAAAACTATTCAACAACCCTTTCCTGGAGACTGGGCTCACACCAACAGCAATACCAATATTCTAATACCATAGAGTTTTATTATCATTAGAAGGCATTTATAATACATAAACCAAATACAGAATCTAAAATTAACCTCTGCATGTACTGCACTTATTCAGAATGTCATTAATGAAGTTCTAAATTTCTTTTCTTACCTTGGAGATGTATGCTTTGATGCCTTCGGCCAGTTTGATGCAGGGCTCCCCGAAGAGCTGGGCCAGCTGGTCGGGGATGTCCTGGTCCTTATCCAGAGCATTCAGTAAACTCAGGCACTTCAGCTCCTCTGTGACCCCCTGGCTACGCACCTACACACCAAACACCAAACACAGATTGAAAAAGGTTAGAGCCTCACAAACAGTAAACTACATACATATAGCTCTACAAGATATTTACAGCGTTGTTGGTTAATAACCATTGCTTAATTATTTAGACAAGTGCTGAACTTTCTGGGTTTTAAAAATATACAGAATATTTAGTCCATATGATTCCTCATCGATTTCATTGTTTGCAGAGCATTCACAGACATTAAAAAAGAGCAAAATTTAAATGTTGTAATCAAAGGACAATTTACAGCCCAAAACATGAATGAAAGTAAAAAGGCCTGTACATTCAGATTCTGGGCAAATGATCCAATCACAAATTCAAAAAATTGCTGCAACGGTGTACCATAAGAGACACATTGCCACCAACGTCATTACGTAAGGAATACATTGTTCGTAAATCCATATAATAACGATTAAATGCACAACAAACAAAACACCTAGGGATCAAAATCAGACGAGCCCCAAATTTGTCATGGCCTGCTCAAAGCCATAGCAGAACAGCAGAAGACGGCACACGTGGCTGCAGCAAATAATACATACAACAAACATTACAACAACAAACACAACTGGTTGTCCAAATAATGTTGCAAAGTGTGGCCGTCAGTAAGTCAGTGGTGTCCACGCGTGTATGCATGAATGAGAAAATAGAGGCTGGAGTGTTGTGTGTTAAAATGGAAAACAGAATTAAGGAAGCGTAGAGCATAGGGAACAGCGTTCTCCTCTCTCGCCCCCTATGTGGAACACGTGGTTTGCGTTCCTGTACTGGAAACACCGGGCCCAGGTGTTCCCAATAAATAATGTCCCCACCACACCTACTGGCATCTGCAACTTGGAACACAAAGACAGACTGCTCAGCAGCCAAAACAGACGGGGTTAGTCACATAACCCTCGACTGAGCACGGAACAATAAAGGAATAAAGTTCTCATGCAAATTCTGCAACTGTTATTATTAATTAAAGTAACAGTAGTTATGAATCTTGCTTTTTTAAGATTTCTACCATTTCCTTTTAGTTCATGGGATGTTCATGCTGCTAAGTCAAAGTAGTTGTTGCTCTCTCTCTCCACTTTTCTAATACAGTATGCTGCCCTTTCAGTGTATCAGCAGTCTTCCTCTTGCATGGCTCTGTTAAGCCTTTCTGTACATCTTGTGATATTATTTCTGGATTTGGTGCACATTTCCCAAAATGTTCTTTCACTCCTGAAGTGTAACTGTCCTTCGGGGACACTGCATATTTGTCTTATCGTGACTTCAAAAAAAAAGTACAGCGCGAAAGTCGGCGCAATGAAGGAACCTGAGACCAAATGTAACCCAAATGTTTTGGCACACGGACTGCTGGCTCAGGCAGCTGTAACACAAATCGTTATGTCACACTGAGGGCATGCACAGTCTTAATGAAGACTTTCCCCTCACAAAGAGTGCATTCCTAATGAGACATCTAATTCCAGATAATTACATTTCTCCAACAACAGTTTCTCTTGGGCAAAGGGGAAATTGTTTCTTTTCCCTTTTGCTACGCCTCCTGTTTGGCAGCGACTTGAATCTGAAAAAATAAATGATTTCATGTAATTTTTGGGCAGCATGGGTCAAATAAGACATATTTGGGAACTGAAATGTAGAGAGAGGCTTTATGTAGCTCAGTTATATGTGTGTGTGTGTGTGTGTGTGTGTGTGTGTGTGTGTGTGTGTGTGTCTGCGTGTGTGCGTGTGTGTGTGCGTGTGTACCCTTCAGGGAGGTTGTAAGCGTCACGGTCTGAAAGACCTTCTAATGACTCTGTAACAAGCTCTGATGAGGAGGGAGAGATTACAGAGAAGGACTCCTTCACCCCTGTTCTTTATTTTTATTAATTTCTTTCCGTTTGACCCCCGCTTTCAAATGGAACCTGTTTCTTTTGTCTTCTGTCCTTGTGGTTTCTGCCTTCCATTTGCCTTTTCTTTTCTTCTTTCTCTTTACTTCTTTCTCTTTGTCTCAGCGATACTGTTCATGTTGATGCATGAGTGGACTTCCCTGTTCCTTGTGAAGATAGTGGTGTGTTTGTCTAAGTTTGTGTGTAAATTAGCCCCAACGAAGCGGGAAGGACAGGGCACTTACGGGAAAAACTGGATTTCTTTGAAAAGAGGATGGGGCCACGTCTCAACAGCTTGTTCCCAAGTCCTGGATGACTCATGTCTTTAATGGCTTTACGTGTCTATTGAGGGACGAAACATCATAATGAGTCTAATCGGACACACGTGTAATTGTTCCAGTCGGTGCACATTCCGGTTGCAAATTTCTATCCAGGTCAAATCTGGGAGCCTTGTTATGTCAAATAAGGGGAAATATAAAAAGTGCATTAAGCTGAGAAGCAGGCTTCCCCAACTGTGAACTTTAGTTGGTCCAAAAATCCAGAAATAATATATAATTTCAGTAAACTAACACTGTATTTAATACTGTAACAAAAGAGATGAGAGAGACAAAAGTATTTCTTTCTGTCTGGAGTTTGGAGATTTATTTCTTCCAGTTGGCAGAGACATTTCTGCACCTGGGATCATAAATTTGGGCAAACATTACTAATCTGAAGCTTTAAGTGTGGATGGAACAATCTTCCTCATTACAGACCCCATTTAAAGCTGTATTTTAATATAGTACCAGTTGTGTAAGAAGTGTTTACCCAGGCGGCCAAACAGAAAATTTGTTTTGGTGAGCCTTTTTTAAGTGGCTAAATGCATTTAGCTGTTGCCCTCTTCCACAGCAGTACATTACTTAACTTTTGTGCCGATACTGCTGCCTGCTTTGCTAAACTGGGTGCGTCAACTATTCATCTAAGTTGCAGTACCAATACAACACAATACAACTTCAGTGGAAGTAAAAGTCCTGCATTCAAAGGTTTGCTCAAGTAAAGTGCATAAGTACTGTAAGCAAATTTTTACTCAAAATCATAACAATTGTACTCATTAGGCATATTAGCCCCCTTCATATACTGTAGGTTTACTTTATAATAATGAATCACATTTTTTGACATAATTGTATTTTGGGTACATGTTCCCTCTGAAATGTGGTGGACTAGTAGCATAAAGTGGCGTACAAGTGTTCAAGTATGAGGACGCATATGTGGAATTTTGCTTTGGATCATATTGCTCACAATGCACTTACTCATACAAAACAAACAATATACACACACTATAAACATAAACAATATCGACCGGTTTAGGCAATAGTGCAATGAAGAGTGCAAAGTATGCAGGAGTAAGTTATAATTATGATAGTTATTATTTGAAGTGCAAAGGATGCTGGAATAAATAGTATTATGTTATTATATAAGTAATACATTACATGATGAACAGTATGAAAAGCTCTAAAATAGAGAATGAGAATAACAAATAAATATGTGGAACCAATAAACAGGTGCTGTTTAGAGACAGTAGGCTGGGTTATTGCACAGGAATTGATTAGGTATTTGCATAAAGGCTTATTTAAAAAAACTCACACATCCATACACCCTTTTATCGTCTCGGAAGCATTGCAAAGTGATTAAAGCAAGAGCAGTAGCTCATAATCGTCATGCAACAAAAATTGCTGACAGTGGAGCCCGACAGAGACAGTCTGTCTATTGTGATGACAGCTACTACTGGCAGAAGTGTTGGCGAGGTTCACACATGGGTGAGTGGATCTGAGTCGGTTCGCAGCGACAAATGGAGTGAAAGTAGGCTTAGCTTCTTCCCCGGCGCCTCTGCCAAAACACACTCCCTGCTTTGGTGGTTCTGGTTGAAGGATTAATTGTTATTGAGGAGTGTTTTTTGTATGTGAGAATAAAAGCTTTGAACTTATAGGGCATTCTTGTGTGTGTTTGCGCATATGTGTCCATTAAGTTTTGAGAGGGATGGTAGGGAGTGCTTCATCCCTGTTAGTGAGGAGATAAAGCCCGTACACATCACTGCCCTTAGCTAAAAACAAGATTAAGAGACTTTCTGCTCCATTAGTATATAGAGACGAGGCCAGAGGCTAAACCGAGGTATGCCGAGAAACTTTATCATCACATTGAACGCGGTCTTTTCTCAGGGTTTAAGCTGCACAAAGAAACTTCTCCCCATAGTTAGTGAGAAATGTTTACACTTATTGCTGGTTCAAAGACAGTTTTTGAAATAGTTTTTTTCCCTGCCAATGACAATAAATGTCAAACAAGAACATTTGTTTTCAGTTAGGTCATGAGAACTTCACAGTGTAAATGCAAATCCATCACATAATAAATGAACTCTGAATACCTGAACTAACTCAACAAGATATTTCGGGTTTATAATTTTGATGTAATTAGCAATGAATTAGCATTAACTTGTTAACATGGCTAAGAGTCTGCAGTCACGCCAGTGGATGTGAGCTGAATGCCAACGTCAGCATGCTAACATGCTCATTTTAAGAAGACATGCAGTTTACCATGTTTACAATCTTAACATGTTAGCATTTGTTAATGAACGCTAAACACAAACTGCAGCTAAGGCTAATATAATTGTTTTGCAGGTACTTGGTATTTGAAATATCAGAGCATCAACGAGATTATTAGGACGCAACATGAATGTAGGTATTAAATTTGAATGGCAATCCTTCCAACAGATGTTGAGACATTTCGCAGCAAACCACAAATATTAAACTCATGTGGGTGCGAAATGAAAAGTGGATGAATGACCAAATTCATAAGGATTAATCTTATGTGCACCAAATTTGATGCCATTCATCCAAAAGCTGTTGATATTTCAGTCTAGATCAAAGTGGTGGACCGACTGCCTGCCACCCCTAGAGCCACACAGTCTGATTGATTTTTATTACATTTTAGTTTCCTTCCCCCCGTGGTTGTTTCTGTATTAATAGTTAGTTTTTTTTCAATTGCTAACACACTAAAATTACATGCATAGCACAATTGTTTAAACTGGCACACAGAGAGCCAAACTTATTCTCTAGTCTCTAAAAGTCTAAACACATTTTCTGCTTTACACACATTTTGCAATTCAAATTGGCACTTTAAATGAACTGAACACGGTTCTCTGCATAAGACACAACAATCCGACATCAAGTCACATGTTTGCCATTTTAAAACACTGCAATTTAAATTGACACATCATGAGCCAATATATGTTGGCCAATATATGTGCCACCTGGCCAAACACTTCAATGGTTAATTGTTACCACTTTAATCAGGAAGTAGGCACTATGAAAAGACCACAGGTGAGCACCTTTTTCTTTCGATAACAATGGAAAAATGCTGCCTTATTATTTTTCTTGCTAAGCTGGTTCTTCCTTTTTGCAAGTTTGGTCTCCCTGCAAAATATTTACAAGCTGTGACAGCGACGCTGGTATTATGTTTTCATGTGTGTCTGTGTGCGTGCGTGTGTGTGCATGTGTGTGTGTTATGGTAGTAACATTTTCTTTCTAAATTTAATGTAGCGGGACCCACCATTGAGGTGGTTTTAAGTACTTTGCCAGGTGTTTATGATTTTGTGGCCAGATAGTGTCACAGCAATAGCATCATAAACTGTGTAGTGAAAGCCGATTTCGAGGTGTGGGTATG
>NC_048425.1:3568386-3632864 GCF_013103735.1 Etheostoma cragini
CCCAATTTATGCTCCTGGTCTGACAACCGTGCAACATACATGTATAGTTGACATCAAAATGAAGGCTGAGTTCAAAAATGGGTAGGAAGTAGGGAATTATTTATTTCACTCATTGTGGTTTCGGTTTAGTTTAACTGCTGAAAAGCAGAGAGGAAAATGTGAGAGGTTCGGTTGGCTAGTAGAGACATGCAAGCTTCTGGAGAAACAGGGGACTGTACATCCTTACCATGCCCTGAGAGCATGCAACTGGAACTGTGCCACAGGTTTTAAACATCAACAGTTAGAAGACCCTTCCCCCTCTCCTGAGTGCTCCTTCAACAGAATTTTCTCTTTGCCAAGTCCTGACTCCACTCCCAAAATTGCAAAACTGGTCCTATTGGCTTTCATTTAAGGAACAAGTTACACCCCGATGATTCAACGTTAACAAATCAATACACTGAGACCAGGTATGCCTCAGCTGTTAAATTGTAAGAGGTCTCATTGTGTTTTAATAAAAATAAATTGACTTGTATATTACTTTTAATTCCCAAAGGTCTTCAGAGGAATCCCAATAATAATCTGCTTTTCAGTTGTGCCATTTTTATTTTAAAACGACACACTTCTCTCTTCACAAAGGGCATATATTTTTTGGCAAATAACTCTTAAATTCTTGTGTCTATAACTTGTCCCCTGAGCGGTGTATAGTCTCAATGTGTTGACATTGATGGCTTGTCCTTTCCTGGGCTTTTAAGCAATGAGTCTGCTGGGCTGGTTTAGCAGCCAAAATGCAGACTTACACATGCTAAAAACATTCAGCAACACACAAAAGATCGGATGAAACTCCCAGCTGTGCTGTAAAACTAGGTTGCATGCATGCGTATCAGTCTGGCTCAGATGTAAGAAGAAAAGGAATGCATCTGTAATTATAATTTTCAATGGACGTTGCCTCTGAATTAGTTTTTTCTAAATATGGAGTCATTTATTTTAATTCACTGACAGAATAGAGGAGCAGCCTACACATGTTGGTGGTCTTTGATACTGGCTCCGGCAGGATTCAATTCCATAGTACGCACAAGAACCGGTAGGTTCCCCACATACACGACAGCCTGCCACTGTAACATTATTACGGACGCTGCTTCAGAATTTTATGACTTGTCATGAAGTCTTAATAACACAACTCTGCGGAGCTGTCCGCTCTGCTAAACTCAAACGAAGATGTTGGTTGCCTGCTCTCTCTCCACTTTGAGGATGAGCAACTGGGACAGTAGCAGGACGTCAATCACTTTCGTAGTCATGAAAACCAAATAAAAACGCATTTTCTCCTCAGGCAGAATGAAATGTGACAGATACAGTAGTTTAGAAAATAGCGATTTAGTGCGCCAAATTGGAATTAGATTTAGCTAACAGGCAAGTCTGCTTGCTGGCAACACCAAAAAAATACACAGAAATGTCAAGTACCAAAACTTGCCAAAACCAGTGTTTTTATTTAGACAATGTTCTTGTGTTGTAACATAATTTAACATCTCGGTTCATTTGTGGTAATTTTATTAAAGGATATAAATGGGTATGTGCAATATTATGTTCCCATTCCTCAGGCAGTATGATATCAGAGAGAAAAATCAAGTTTCGGATTCACACATTGTACTGAATGGTTTTGAAACCAGGTTTACTACCAACAGATTGTTTTGTGAGGAAACTGCAGAGCTGCTGAAGCCAAACAGTTAGAAGGGTTTTGTCAAACTGTCATTTTGTTTCGTCTTTGAACCTGAACTATAATCCCTCATAGCTTGTAACTACTGTTCTTTTAAGTACAAGAGCTAAACTGGGATCGTCCCTGTTGATCTGCTTTTAGAACTCATCCCGCCTGCGCACTAACACACACACTTGGGCACTTTTTATCCTTAGCCAGAAGACTTGCAGTCTTATGGCTGTCCACACTGAATTGGATGACTGGGCTCCAGAGAGAGAGGAAGGGTCCAGGCTGACGGAGCTCCTGTGATCCTGATGCCGACTCTTTCAGGAAGCAGTGAACAATGCTTCACTGTTCCCTTCCCTGTGTGACTGAATGTGTGTGTGTGTGTGTACGCACATATTGCATGTGTGTATCTGTGTGTGTGTGGCCTGCCCTCCGAGTTTGTGTGTGTGTGTGTGTGTGTGTGTGTGTTTAGCTTGCCCTCGCTGGACACTAAACCCTGAAAAGAATATCTCAGAGGGCTACTTGGAAACACAAAGCTACACTTTTGTGTGTGTGTGTGTGTGTGTGTGCGCGCTGGTCTGGGAGTTCCTTGGCAGTCCAAAACTCAAATTTGAAGGGATTAGGAAAAGGAGAATTCGGCCACGTAACTCAAATCCAGCAGGCCAGAGGTCTGGCTCAAGAGTGTATATGTATGTGTGTGTAAGTGTGCGTGTGTGTTTTGGGGGGAAAACAGCAAACGCATAGGAAAAGAGAGGGAGAGAGTTGGCTGTGTTTCAGTTTACTTTCTCTTGTCTTTCTCTGCAAAACAGACAAGACAAGTGAGCGGTGGGGTGAAATAACAGCAGAGACCTCGCTGGCAGTGGCACTGCACATAAATCGCTTTACCCAAACACAGAGGCAGGGAGATACGCAAGTGCAAGGCTGAAATAAAACTTAGGGAGCGTACAGCATGATGGAACCAGCTTCATCATGTTGAGTTACACCCTGCAGCATAACTCACAGCACATGCCTTACTGAAAGTGACTGGGGGAGAAAAGGATTATTGCATGAACTGGCAGATGTATACTGGTCAAGGTATATTTAGAATACCGCATCATTTAAAAGTATCGTTATGGTGATGTGCCATGATAGTGGACACTAGGGATGCACCGATCCTACGTTAACTCCAAAATCTAATACCACTTCCGTGTAGTGTGTGGCTCTCTCGCGGTCCGAAGCATAGCCCCTCTGAGGTGATGTTTAACACCAGTTGTTAAAAGATTGTCGCTATGTACACTTTTGATTTGTTAAGTGATTCAAATTGTTCTGGTGAAAAAAATCAATCATGAAGAGTTTTGAAGGTTAGATTTAAAAAGGGGGTTTTATTACATCCGAGTGTCAGTCAGAGTGGATAAGTTAGACGAAGTTGTACGGATTATTGGGAGTCTACCCACAGAAATAACACTTGTGTTGGCAAATTTCCTCGATCGTTGCAACAAAAAAAAGATTGCTTCAAGCATTAACTACCGCAGCCTTGGAGTTGCAAAAAAAAGACAAGTATGTCTCATTAGTAGGCCCAAAACACTAAATGTCTTTTTTTGAAACTGTAGGTTTCCTAAGATGTTGAAGTAGTGATTGGCAAATATTAGTTTGAGTTTGAAGATTGGTATGATCGGGGCAAGGGTGTCCAAATTAGGGCGCGAAGTTCTTCCCTGGCCCAATTTTGCGTTGCTGCTGGTGTGATCCCAGCAGATTTAGTAAATGTCTTATTTTGTCCATAAACACCGGCCATATTTATTATGAGGTTGGTGAGCTGGTGATTTATGACCTTTGCACTTAAGCTACAATAATTTGACTGGCGAGTTTGTTAGGCCTCAGACATTTTACTCTGACTCGCTTTTGTGAAAACGGACCCAAAGCAATCATTAAAAACCACACTGAATGTAGTTTTATTTAACCTAAACCAGTTGACCCATATGTTGCAAGAACCTACAAGCTTCTGGTAATTGTGTAAGTGTGCAAGGGTGAGAGTGAGTCCATTCAAGTTTTAATTTGCCAACACATGTGTGTGTTTATGTACTTTCTTGTGTGCGTGCAGGGGGGTTATACCATATCTATGATTTGTGAAGGTATTTAATGTAATAGCATGTGTGTCTTTTTTAGTTTATCATCCCTTCAGGGTGCCGGTGTATCTGGCTGACAGCCAAACGTGGTGCCGACCGTTGATTTATTTGTTAAGGCTGTCCCATTCATCCCTGCCATACTTCAAATGACCGACAGCTTTCTCAACAATCCATCATGTTGGAGTGCGATCATGCCGGGAACTTTTTGATTGCCAACCATAGACAAAAATATTTACGAGGAAAAAACAAAGACCATTTTGATAATGAACAGTGGATAAACTGTGAGTTTCTACCTCATTTCACAGCACAGGCCAAGTTTTTGTCTGCAGTGAAAAGACACTCCCCCACAGACCTGCCAGAGCCCCAGCACACATACAGAACAGCTTTCTGAGCCAAAGGCACAATCATTAGGGGATTGGTGAGCAGAAACCACTGTTTTTAACATGGGTCCATGAAACCACATGCCTCCTGGCTTGGCTGCACATGTCAGCATCAGTTTGCTTCAAGGAACCACACTGTGGACAAAGAAAGAAACATAATCAAATGCAAAATGTGTATCAAGCGTACTTATAACAGTATATGCTTTATTTATGTATGTCATTGAACTCCTCAATATTGATTGCTTCAAACATGGGACTTCAATCTGAATTTGATTAAATCAAATCTCAAATCACTGTTCATCCTGAAACCTGACAACATGGCAACCCTGGCCTAAAGGTGGTTAAAAACCACCCAAACTGATCCTCATCTTCCCCCCGCCTCAATGGCTCACTTGTCTTTCCTGAAAATGCCAGTCATCTGGGAATTTATGTTTGGTCTTTGTAAATGTCCCTCGATAACAGCAGCAGGTGCCTTTTTAAAATGTAGAGATGAGTTGGCTTTGTCAAGGCCAAGACAATACGTTTTTTTCTGATGAGCTGCATAAAAAGTGAAAGAGTTTAAATAACAAGATGCTGACTCACGCGCAATGATAGGGAGTTGTTTAGTTGCCCCTCACTCCCAGAGCACAAAAGTGAAAGAGCCTTTACTATGAGTATTGAATACTAAGTGCAGTTTAGAGGGTGTGTGGTTCATACGTTTCTGTTTTATTGATCAGATTTTTTTCATCTTCCCTGTTTAAATTTCTCTGTGACCAAGCCACAGAGCCATGGTTCTTTAGCTGTTGTCTGTGGGAATTAAAACAAAATTAGGGTATGTTTAACATTTCATGATTGCCATTAAAATTTCAATCACCTCATTGCCAGAAACAAACCGGTTCAGGATTGCCTTTCTCTCACAAAGACTCACTCGAAATCCTGTCCCCTCAAACTTTGACTTCTGCTCTCTCGACACTAATGATGATTACAGCCTACACACAACCTTCAAAGAGCTGCTCTGATTGCAACTTTAGAGGTCATTTTAAATAAGGAGGGAAGTCTTTTTAATCACAAGAAACAATCAAATCGATTTGTCTCGACACAACTTTGAAACTTTAAGAGCATGTGCTGATATATTTCATACGAGTACATTGTGCACAGCAGACAGACAGCACACCGCAACATGTCACAAAGGTTCAAAAGAAAATGACCAAAATGTGATGAGAAAATTTGAAACACAAACTTACAAAAATGTCTTGAAAAGCGGAAACATAAAAAGAATTCAATTTGCAAAACAAAAATACACCTGTGAATCACAGTGTGGACAATTTCTGTTAAAATATAAAGTTACACAAGTGTTATTACTCAGATATTTCTTAGTGTGCAGCTAGCCGGTGATAAAGCCCTTGTTAGGTGAGGTGTTATTTTGTACCGCACAATCAAAACAAAGACAACATGCCTGTTCAGAGAACCTTACCCACATCTTATCAGTCTACATTAAAAATAAGGTTAGAGAAATATCTTGAGATCTTGAGATTAATTTAAGGAACGGAGACAGACATGGTGATCAAATCTTACAAAAGTGAGAAATCATTTGCGTACCCGCCCTGTGATTTAGATCCACTCTGAAATTGAGCGGGTTCTTTCTCGGCGGATACTATATCCTTCCAAGTTTTGAGTAGTTTTTCCGTAATCCTGCTGACAAACTGACCAAAAAACTATCAAACTCACCCGAAAACATAACCTCCTTGATGGGTTTTTCAAAAACAATCCCATCTTTCACTAACAATACATGCTGTTTTTTCTCCTTCGTCTTCCAAATTCCCTCTTATGTTCCCTTTCAGAGCCCTAAATCACAGCAATAAACCTAATCCTTTACGCTTTAGAAAGTATTTGATAATGATCAGTTAGTGATTCTTCTTCAACAAAATGGACATGAAAACTTCACATATGGTCCACACAAGCTGTCTCACTTCACCCACTGCGTTGTTAAATTAGTCCAGAAAATTATCTTCGGCTCCTTAGATGCATTAATGGCATTACTGGCAAGCACTTACTTCCTCTGTGTGTCTGTCTGTGTGTGCGTGTGTGTGTGTGTGTGTGTGTGTGTGTGTGTGTGTGTGTGTGTGTGCGTGTGTGTGCATGTGCATGTGCGTGTGTTAGCTTTTCTTTGTGGTGAGGAATGCTGTAAGTGATCTAACGTGTGTATGGGTTGTTGTGTTTAACTGCGGGCTGCCCTGCTAATCTATCAATACAACGTGCTTGTGTTTGCATGATTGCGTGTATGCATTCATGCACAAGTGTCAGTGATGGTGTACACAACCTCACAGCAAGAGGTTACGGTAGAATACCACTCCCTGCCTTTGCGTGTGGAACTATGACCTCTCTTTGTCAATTTTGCTGTTTTGGATATCCTCCAGTTTAAATACAGTTTAAAGACATAGAAAAGCAGGGTGGGCCTGCCTGCTGATATTCCGGTCATTTCTTTCTTTCTCTTTAACTCCCTTGTCCCTTAAAACAATTGAGTGTGTTACTGTTTAGGTCAAATAAAAGCACTGCTAAACTTATCTCAGAGTTTATTATAACTGTTTATGGGAGTGTGAGCTGTGTTATCTACGTTAGTGGCATTGAGGAATTAAGAGTCGCTATAAGCTTTCGCTCTCATTCCAAGGGTTAAGTTTCTGGTTCTTGTCAATTGGCTTAGAACGAGGAAGAGAACAAGAAAAAGACAAGAGCATGAAGAGGTCAGGACTTTCCAGTTTGTCTCAGTCACCTGTGCACACATACCGCTGACAGAACCGCTTGAGGCGCCCAAGTTAGTGGGATAGAGACAGAGAAAGGTTTAAAAGGAAGATAAATGAGCTGTGTTCAGAAGCTGGATCTTCTAGATTGTGCGTACTATGAAAGTTTCAAAACATGGTCAAGTCTCAGAGAAAGCAAAACTTATGGTGCATTCAGGCGAGTCAGTCATTTCCAAGTTTTTCAAATGGCTCCCAAAATTTCAATACCAACTGGTAAACTAGGGTAACTTCTTAAACGGAAAACTAGCAAATAATGCATCAAGTTAATAGTTAATATATCAATATGACTTCTATTTATCTGTAGCATCTTGTAAATAACACGTCCAGGCCAATATCAACATCAAACAGTCGTGTTTACACCGGGCTTCAATTGGTTGATTGTGTAGTCAATGTGAAATATTTACCGATGACTGGAGTACAAATATCTGGTAATTATTAACTGGTCACATTATATTTCTCGACTCAACAAGGTGACAGGGTTGGCATGAATCGTTTGACTGGCACGTGGTGGATTATGGGATATCCAGGACTAGAAAAGATACATTAGTCGTGGAGACCAAATTCAGACAAAATAAAGCGGCATTTCTTGGTTCATTTTGACCCGGCGTTGATGCGTTTTCTGAAATCTTATCTGTAGAAACATGGATTTCTATGACAGCTACAAATCAGCGATAATGATTGCTCCACAACCAATCTAAATTAGGCAGACAGCTGGACATTATTTGTAGTCCTTTAACTAAAGTATCCTCTTCATTTAGCTGTAGTTCTGATAAACAGTTTGATCTTAACCCAAACAGTCATCTGCTTCATGCAAGCAAAGTCTAAATTCAATTTGGGCAAGTAAAATAAAATTAAAAAAACTAAGGCCACTGCTAGACCAAAAAACACTCCATGAAGTGTAGCATGAGGGGTCCTCTGGGTGCCTGTGGGTGGGCAGGTCCAGCATGGGTGGGCAAAAGTGTCTCTAAATGTGTTTTTGTATGCAGAGGTGGCAAGTATGACTCAAGTGAGCCCTTTGCAAGTTATTGTACCGGCACAGATTGTAGCTGATCTGTGTTTTCTCTGGTGGGGTCTAGACGT
Organism: Etheostoma cragini; assembly: GCF_013103735.1. Lineage (NCBI taxonomy): Eukaryota > Metazoa > Chordata > Actinopteri > Perciformes > Percidae > Etheostoma > Etheostoma cragini. The sequence goes on from NC_048425.1 coordinate 3,576,401, forward strand.
CCCCACAAGAATGGAAAAACAAGGAAAGTGGACACTTTGAATGGCTAAAAAGTTATTTTTTTGAGACAAAATGTTTAGGGTTATTTTTAGAAATGTAAAAAAAGGCTGAACAACAAGGGAGTGAAAACACCAAATGCTAACAATGAGATTTTCTTTTCATGTAATACTCAACACAAAACCAGTTGCCCAGGGATAAGAGAAGGAACAAATAAGCTATAGGACCTTTTTAATTGATAACTTGTTTGGAGGTGCAATTCCGTCCTTAGTTACGTGGTCACATAACCCCAGTTTAGCTTAGCTCCACTGGCTTCCTGTCCGTTTTAGGATTAATTTTATGATATTATTGCATGTTTCTAAGATTTTAAATGGGTTCTTGCCTTCTGATTTCTCACAGCTTTTACACGTCCACAAACCTGTCAGAGCACTGATGTCTTCTAATCAGATGGTCCTCGTTCCCATATCCAAGATAAAAATAAAGGTGGCCGAGCTTTTTCAGTGGCAGCTCTAAATCTCTGGAATAGCTACCTATTCATATAAGAACTGCTTGGGTTACTGAAACTTTCAAGTCTTTGCTTAAGATCCATTTCAATTTGTTGGCTTTCAATTCTAAGTTGAGCTTTGACACCTTGACCTTTTTTCAACTATTGGTTACTTGGTATTGTTTGTGTGTATCATCGAATATTGGTTTTTCAAGCTTGTTAAACACTTTGATCAACAATGTAAATAAACACACTGAACTGAACTGAAGAGTGTGTGTATGTGTGTGTATGTTTGTGTGTGTTGGGGGGGGGGGGGGGTAATGCATACATGAGGGGCTGCCCGTGTTACAATTTTGTTCCTGCATATGGGTAGATGATGGTTTCACCAGCCATCACAATAAACACACTGTTGACTTCTATGAATTCTCTCTATACACGTTTTCACCCAAAAGCCCATCTCTTTTTTACATGCTTATGCTTCTTCTTAACAAAACTCTTAATATACTGAGAATTGTACAGCGAATCGCCCCTCTGGGGACAGATAAAGTTTAACTGGATTTGACGTATCAAGCAAGATTTGTCATGGGCTGTCGCTACCGCCATGACTGATCATGAGGCTCCAAATCCTTGAAATAGAAGCAGTTTAAATGTCAAATTGCTAACTGAGAAATGAGCTCAGCACATATACACCCATTTAAGGTTTCTGATTTGTTTTAAACTGTTACCTTGCATTATGAAGAATTAAAACAGTAGCAAACACAACATAGTGACACGTTTTCTTAATCAGCCGTGACTTGAATCAGTCGAGCCATATTTGGCAAAACCAAATTGATTACGTGACTTGAATATCTAACGAGAAGCATCAAATGCTGCCTTCGCTGCCAACTCCAACATTTGCCAACTCTTAAATGCCAGAAAAACTGTTTGGATTCAAACAGATTTTTTGCCACTATTATAATGTTTCCAACATACATTCACCTTTCAGAGAATCTAAAGCAGGATGTTATTCCAGTTCTCACTCCTCTCACTGAACGCATTTCTCCTTATTACGTATTAGAAGGTCAAAGTTGTTATTTAAGCTTGTGGCTGAGGAAATTTGCTCTTGGATTTTAAAAACACTGAAATTTGTAGCCATGCTCTAGGCGAGGTCAATCAGTCAATCAACCACTTTGGTCTGGACCAAAATATCTCTAAAGTCTTTAGATAGATCGCCGTGAAACTTGGCACCCCCCCCATTGCTGTAGACTCTTAATTTCCAATGTTTGTTGTGATATTCCTGCAGAAACATGCAGGGAAAGACTAAAATAACCCATTGTGACTTTTAAACTCTTAAAACTTCTGTCACAATATAGATGTTTCTCGACTGTCCCATCCTATTCATAATATTTTGAAAGCAGCCTGGCCTGAGATCAGCAGAGAAACAGATTCCAGATAGGACGTGTGTTTTCATAACATCCATGCAAGATTTGATCTCCTCTACAATAGGCCAAGATAGCCTATTTCTGGAAACAGGACTTCTGTCTTTTCGTCCAAACGAGTACAGTATGTTAGCATTTCTCCAAACGAGTACAGTATGTTAGCATTTCTCCAAACGAGTACAGTATGTTAGCATTTCTCCAAACGAGTACAGTATGTTAGCATTTCTCCAAACGAGTACAGTATGTTAGCATTTCTCCAAACGAGTACAGTATGTTAGCATTTCTCCAAACGAGTACAGTATGTTAGCATTTCTCCAAACGAGTACAGTATGTTAGCATTTCTTTGCTGCCCGGTCTGTTTGATTAAGATCTGTGCCAGCGACAACTGGGCCTTAAATTAAGACATTAAACTGCAATCATCTGAGAGATTAAGCTATACAAGAACCAAGGATTTGCTTTCTTTAAATTGATGACTCATCCTGATGCAGACCTAAACATCATCAATTCGTTGATTTGTTCATCCAAGGTTTAATTTCATAGAGAGCTAAAATGACGAAGGTTCCTGTGCCCTAATCTAACAATCGAGCCAGCATCTGCTCTCCTCCAACTTTTAACAGCCGAAACGTCTACCAAAAACATACAACATTATTCAAAAGTCTCTGCCTGAAGGGAAGCCTTGACTGCTTGCCCAGGTTCATGATTTCACCTCTTTTCCCTGAGCTTTTCTTATTAAACTTTTCCATTCAGCAGCTGCAGACAAAGCCAAATCCGTGCCCAATGGCTGAGTTACTGATTCATGGAAGACCTGCGATCACACATGTCCAAGAACCTTACAAGTTTTTAACAAGGCATATGTGTTATGTTGTGAGACACTAGGCCAAAATATGAGCTGCAGTCTGGAGCTTAGTGGAGATCTGAGGAAGTGGAACGTCAGTGAGCATGTTTTTTTTCTTTTCTTTTTTAATTTATCAAAGTAACAATACGTTCAGATTTGCTTTCATTAAAACGCCAAAAACAGTCTTGTTCTTCAGAGTCAATGAGACATAAGAGAGAGACAAAGGGACGGCCAACACTAAGGTTTATGGCGGAGGTTGTGGACATGAGTGGGAGGAGAGATGGAAAAGATAATTTGGGAGAGATTTGATGACAGAAGAAAAGAGTTCACTGGTTGTTTAATTGGTACAGAAATGAGAGCTGACAGGGCGACAGGAGGCTCTTGTTACTGAGAGTTCAGAGTCAAAATGCTGATATCAGAGAGAGAGAGAGAGTGTGTGTGTGTGTGTGTGTGTGTGTGTGTGTGTGTGTGTGTGTGTGTGTGTGTGTGTGTGTGTGTGTGTGTGTGTGTGTGTGTGTGTGTTTTTTTAAGGGAGGAAATCATTTGAGTAGACAGACTTTCAGCTGACACTAACAAGCCCTCTTTCTTGTGCCAGGACAGAGATGTCTGCCCATTCCCAGGGTTAGATCATTAGTTTACACACACACACACACACACACACACACCTTTACAATGGATAGACATTGGGCTACATTATACCTGCAAAAATACACAAATTCAGCACATTTAAAAGCATGACAAAACATAACTGAGGTCCTAGGATTTCAACTTTATCCTGCCCCACAAGATAGTCGGAAATTGACCTGCCACTTGTTGTAGTGACTAGGGCTGCCACTAACAATTCCTGTGCGTTCCTTATTGATTAGCATGCAGAATGTTTGTTCTTCATTAATTGGGTCGTTGTTTGGTCTATCTATACAAAGGGAAATATAGGTGGAAAACTCCAGAAAACAGTTGTTATAAGTGAGAGGGTGGAACTTCTCTTAATACCAAATCAGTTGCTTTTCTGTTAATTGACTAATCAATAATCCCCTAATCATTTCAGATTTAGTGGTGGAGAAACATTAATTTAGAAAGGATGAGCTATGAAAGGCAACTCAGTATTTGGACATTTTTCTCTGAAGTGCTGCATTCAAGGATTCCAGGTTTAACTTGATGTGTACTTGTAATGTATTGGCTTTCGTTCTTCTAAAAACCCTGGCAAAACATGTTAAAACCAAACAGTCAACTTATCTCAAAAAAAAAAAAACTAAATATCTTAATTTCCACTCTTTCTATTTATGTCGCCCCCTTCACCAAACTCACCTATCTGTTGTTCGATTGGACATGTTCCAACAGGGGAAAGCAGCTTCTTTTTCTGCCTCTCCTTTGATATACACATATAGAGAGTATGACAGGGATTTGGTTTCCTTATGATGGGAGCCATATGGGACTTTTGTGGTGGAGATCGGAAATGAAGGAAGATGGATAGATGTGAGGAAGGACACTTCGTTGCAGGAGGTGGACTCTCTTTCTCCAATTTATATACAATACATTATGTTGTTAACCATCTGTTTCCTAGTAACACCACACGTTATAAAATCTGGACCAAATTATTTACCTAAGCGGAACGATTTGGCACAGGCATCATTTTTTGATCATCAGACCTCATGTGGGAGTAAAAGCTCATGCATTGGCCCCAAAGTCTGCATCATTTAACAAACGCATACTAAAAAGTAATTGGACTTTTATCCAGTGCCAACAAACTTCATGTACAAAAAAACATGGAGGAAGTATGCTAATATATGAGCTATTAGTTATTTGAAATATTTTCCTCATGATTCTGACGAAGTTGGACTGATGTACTAAGTTTGATGCAGTACTAGAAAAAGCTATTATTGAACTGAAAACATCTCTGTGGTTTTATGTACAACTTAATGCCATTTTCTTTTTCTTTCCTCCCTTTCATGTCTCACTGTTATATCATTTGTTGATATTTTGAACCTGAACTTACTTTCTAGAACTGAAATGATTTGTCAACAGAATTAATCTTCAAAAATCTTCGTTTGAAGTTTTCTCTGATAGTAAATGAATTAGCTTTCAGATTTGGACTGTTAGTACAAAACAAGACATTTGATGATGCCACCATAGGCTTTTAAGAACATTTTCACTATTTCCTGACATTTTATCGACCAAGCAATCATTGCGGCTTTTTTGCACTTCTGAATTGCATTTCCTTGTATCAGTAGAGTACCTATAGTCTGTGCAACGACTGTGAAACTAATTTAATATACAAAAAAACAACATGCATGTAGAAGCTTTCACTAAGTGGATGTACAGTACATTACATCACTACTGTGTGCTATCAGCCAGAGATAGGGATAAAAAAAAAAAACTGTTGTGAGAATGACTCTGCAGTCAGCAACATGAAATTGCTACCAGGTATAGAGACGGTTTAACAGCACTTACCAGATGCAGCAGAGGTCTCTTAGTGCCCTAAAATCGTATAACAGCGTTTATCAGCCCTTTATAGCCATGTTGACTGAGCAAATAAAGTGATAACACAAAGCACCAGCTGTTGGCACACACACACACACAGACACACGCACACACACACACACCACAGCTGTAGCCACATCCTAATGAGCATTCCAGCCATGGATTCCAACATGGGAACTCAAATATCCTGTTTTCATGTGTCAACTGTTAAACCAAGGTCGTGTGTGTGTGTGTGTGTGTGTGTGTGTGTGTGTGTGTGTGTGTGTGTGTGTGTGTGTGTGTGTGTGTGTGTGTGGGTGAGTGGCAATGTATATCTGTACTCCATCAGATGACGTAGCAAATAGCTGCCGACTCCTCTTCTGATCTCTTTAAACGTACAAATGATCTCCACCTCTGTTGCCGCTCTCCATCTTTTAACTCATTCAGCTTTGCTCTGGACAATTGTGTGATCGCCGATGTGACATTTTGAGGTGAGGAAACATGAAATGTTTGATACCAAATGAACTAATTTTGTGGTAGTTCATTTGTTGTGCAAATTCTCACAGCAGTCCTTGCTCGAGAGCACCTTGGGAGTGCCCGGAAGGGTGAACTGGCGTCTCTCCAGCTACCCTTCCACACTCCGTACTGTGGGCCGTACGGGGACTCCCAACCCAAATCCCTATGGACTGAGCTAGTGCTGCTTGACGAGTCTCTGAATAACTGAGTGATGATAAATATGAAGTTATCACTGCTTCTACTTGGGTGTTGCAAATTACTACCACTACACATTTTGCTTTCCTGCTATGACTTAGGGCCTTTGCTCACCAGGTCTGTATTTTCCAGTGTTTGAAAAAATACAGAGAAATATAGGACCAAGTTTAGGCATCAAAAGTCTAATTAAAGATCCATTATCATCTCTTCCTATCATCACTCTTCTCTTGCCCAATTTCATCTCTCTTCTGTGGTCCCTGACTTCCAATCTTCCTCCACATCCAAATGACATGAAACCACTGAGTGTGCATGCAGGCCTGTGCAAAGACACCCTGTCTCCCAATGTGTGTGTGTGTGTGTGTGTGTGTGTGTGTGTGTGTGTGTGTATTATTCCTGTGACCATCAAAGCATATATCAAGTGAAAGAGAGCTTTGTTTTGATTTTATCAGTTAGAAGGTGACAGGAATAATGAATGCTCATAGAGACAGAAGCGCATTTAAGTCTTGCTTAACTTAGACATATAGTTAGCCTAAAACTGACATTTAGATATTTGACTTGTAATAAACTGCATAACGTAGGACATAACGTTAGCTGAGTGTCAGGATCCCACATTCTTCCCAAATTTACTGCTGATTTCTCACATCTGTATCCAATTGTCCTGGATTATTTACCTTGTTGGTAATGAATATTACCACACAGGAGGTTTAAGGCACGTTTCTGTTGTTTGCTATCAGACGGAATTGACGTGGAGACACCTCCACACAATACAAGTCAATGCAGAGCAGACAGTTGCTTTCTCAATGGTTTAACAACAACAAAGAGCCAGTTCTTGACCAAAAAAGGGCCAGCTTGCAAATATTGTTATTGTTATTTAGCAAATACTTAGTTAATGTCATTTTAGCCCCGTCATCTTCGTTGAGCCATGAAGACATGAGGCCAAATGTATGTCTTACAAATTCCATCAACAATATGTGTGTTTACAATAATGTAAGCCTCTTGTTTGTTACTCATATTAACACCCCCCGTAACTTCGGAGACATGCTCAAGGCCTGCTTAGATACGCAGAGAGAACACATGCGCGCACACACTGCCAAAGAATCACTTAACTTCTCAACCCCTACCTCATAAAGGAAAAAGAAAACTGCTTGTGTCACTCCTGAAATATTTGTCCCGTCCCCCTCAAGCCCTAAAACTGACTGTAACTCGATTCTCCAATGTGGACTTGAACCATAACACACAGAGACTGCAGGGGGGCGGGAGGTGAAAAGACGGAGAGAGAGAGAGAGACAGAGAGAGGGAAGGAAGGTGTGATCGAGAGAGGAAGGGAGGGGGGGATTGTGTATTTTGGCAATGGAGTCTGGTTTGGGAGGTTTATATTAGTGTATTAGTAGGGGCTTTGAATTAAATCAAAATATTTGCAGTGAAGGATTTGACTCTAAATTGGTTTCTGATGATGAACATGTGTCTTTGTGTGCCCACCTGTGTATCTGGTTGTGTGTGGAAAAGAAAAAAGTAAAAAGTCCACACACACACAAACACACACACATACACACACACACACAAACACACACACACACACACACACAAACGAAAGCACACTTGACCACTCAATGACCCTCCTGTAAGGCACAAGTGTTGCATGAAATGTTGTCATTTTTGTGAAGACATTGATTCCCTAAATGCACCTTAACACCTATGTGAGACACACTCCATCAGCACAGACGTGAGCCCCTTTCTCTGGGCCTAACTTAGTGTTTTTCCTCTGTGTCTCTATGACGTGTAATGTTAGACAGCCAATCACAAGTATTGTTGGACAAGCATGCTTGCTACAAGCATGCTGCATGCCCATTGGCTCACTGAGGATGATTAGATTTACTCCTAGGTATTGAAATTTGGTGTTGAATGACGGGGCATTTTTAAATACTCGATATTATCGAGGCAATGCAGTCGGTGCCTAAAAGTTCAAAGTTCGGTACCCAGCTCTACTAAATGGTAATGTTGACCTTCACCTTCAACAATAAAACCTGATCCGGTGTGAAACTCAAAGACGAATATAGAGCGTGGACTATACTGTTCTATGCTGCGCTATAGGAGGTAGTGTCAGAAGTGTCTTGGCAAGAGCAGCTGAGGCCACACAGGGAGGCTGGAATGAGAAAAGGCTGTGTGTGTTTGATGATGGGTGGAAATGACTAACACTATTTTCTACCAGATATTTTAGCCTGGGTCTAATCAGTATAGTTTAGCAGCTGGCAGCAAGATCTCGTGGCTCACTTCCACTCACTTAAAGCGCCACTTGTTCCTGTGACTAGATGTCATCGAGTGGATTCAGCCGCCGACAAAAACACGTGGGCAGTGACTAAAACAGCTGTGGTTACGTAACGCCAACTCTACAATTCAAACCTAATGTGACCTGGTGGTAAAGATGCGTACAAGATCCCGCAATACCCCTAGTTTGAATCTGGCTGAGGGACCTTTGCTGCATATTACAGTTCCATAATAGTTGCCCCCCCTTCTCTCATCTCATGTTTCCTGCTTCAGACACTATTAAGTAAAAGTGCATACCACAAAAGAATCTAGCTAGACTTTTTCTAAACATAATCAACATAAGTGCGGATAGTTCTTCTACTATTAACTGTAAAATCAAGACATGCACATGTAACACAGATGCCCAGCCGGAATCATACCTGGGACGTTGTGATCTTAGGCAACACGGCAAGCTGATGCCACCTAAAATTTGTTTTTTAAAGTTTAAAAAAAAAACTAATGAATCCATACAGATGGAGTCTGAAAAAGGCAAATGGAAGTTCGGAAGGAGGACAAGTGTCTGGTGGTTCTATGGCTGAAAACACCATACATATCAATTCATTTGCTGATTGTTAATGTAGTGGGTAAATCCTTTAGTCTAAAACATTCCAAAATAGTGAAAATAGCCATTACTATGCCTCACATCCCAGGGTGATATCTTCAAATGTCTTATTTTGTGTGCCCAACAGTCCAAACTCCAAAGATAATTCCTTTTCTGTTGATCAGTTAATAGATTGACTAATCGTTGCAGCTTTACCTGGACCTATAGCAACTTAGCCATCTATTCTTTGGCAAACAAGCAGACATAAACACAAAACTGAGTGGACCGCTCGCAAATGTTTCCCACTAAAAAATAACTGCACAGAAATACTGAACATGACTGTAGTCCTGCTGCCTATAAGGTTTTGATATTTAATTGTATGCTTGTCAAAGAACTGAGGTCCTTTAAAATGGCTGGTAGAAGGGTGCTACATCACCCAGGTTACATTACCTACTTCAAATTGTAACTTTAACCTTTAAACCTACGGGAGCCTGAATCTGATTAACTGAATCCGATAAACTAATATTACTTGAATGTTTCCTTGTTGACCAGACTAATTTCTCAGGATTTTTTTTCTTATCTTTCTATGATTAGAGGTAACCTGATCATCACACAAATATTAGCACAAACACAGCTAGAAAAGACTGAAATTGGGCATTTTTAGGGCGAAACGGACCATGCACACATCTACACACAGCCTAACAAACATCCACAATAAGGTCAAAACTTCTTCTGTGTGAATCAGACCACACACACACACACGCAAACACACTTGCACAAACACGCATCGGGTGTATTGTTGCATGTAAGGGTGAGTCAGAGATCACAGATCTGTGAACCCAAACAATAATAAAGTGGACCAGTGAAATGTAAGGAATGGAATGCCAAACACACACACACACAAACACACACACACAGATAAAATGAAACCCCCCCCAAATTTTACACGACTAAGCACAAATGCCATGAGAACCTGAGCCTCCAGAACAACTCAATTACTTTTCATCACACAGATGACAATTAGCTTAAATGTAAAGAAGTTAGATAACAGACACCCACTTCAAAGGTCTCGCCAACTGTCCATACTTGAAGATATTCAGTCACATAAACAGAGAAAAGCCGCAAATCCTCACAATGGAGAAGCTGAACCAGGAGAAGTCTGACTCAAATAATTAATTGATTATTATAATAGTTCTTCCTGTTGATCGGCTGATTGTGACAGTTCTAGTACCAAGTTCCTTAAAACTGGACGATAGTCTGGAGTTCATTATGCAATATCTCAGTATTTCAGCCTTGGAGAAATGCATGTACAAACTCCAGTCCGCCTGACTTTTACTGATGAACACAAAACACACATTCAGAGTATATATTTATAGAAAAAGTGAATAACCAGTTTGCACAAAGTGCCTCATCCAGCTGCAACATCAGCAGGACATAGTTGCATGAGGCCCTGAGCTTGTGTGTGTGTGTGTGTCTGTGTTTGTGTGTGTGTGTGTGTGTGTGTGTGTGTGTGTGTGTGTGTGTGTGTGTGTGTGTGTGTGTGTGTTTGTGTGTGAATGCTGCAGCAAAACTGAGGCAACACTGGAGTGTTCCTCATTGTGCTGTTCATTGTCCCGAATAGCTTTTGTCTTAACCAGGCTGGCACCGGGTGTAACTCTACTGCAACTCAAAGAAGGGCCTGTTTCCAGATTAAAAATAGCTGGCCTTCTCATGAGAACCAGGGGATTCCCCACATGCAGATACATAGCTCCATGTTTTTCATTATAGTCTTTGTCCAGTGTCATCTCAAACTTTTCAACGTGATTTCGTGCTACCTCCGACGCATCATTAACACAACTGACATCAAGCAATAGATCGAGTTGTAACTTAGCCTTTTAACTTGCTAATGAATGTATATATTCACTTAGTATCTCATCAATAACAGATATAAGAGACATTTTCACAGCGGACTGCGGATACAGGATTGTTGATTTCATGCCAGTTAGTGAATTGGAAGCAGGTACAGGCAAACTCTCATATGTTTGCCTTTATATCATGTTCTCTTCAGGGCAGGAAGGCCGTAAACCATAAAGATCAAATGGTATTCAAACGTGTATCTAGTCAGGAATGCAGTTTAGCCTGTGCAGGAAAGTGATTTATATCCATCTAATGAAAGCATTTGGGGGCATTTTTCTGTTGGTTAAATTTTCATACCATCACGTCCCTAATTTTAGCTAAATGTAGTTTTTGAAGGCAGTGTGTCTTAGTGTTATACAGTCCAACCTGTATTTCCCCTCCTGGGCATAACACAAAAGCATCTATTCTAGAGTTTAATGAACATTTGATTAACCCCATGAGAACTACTGGCACACATGGTTAGTAACACAAACAATAAAGCAAATAGCAAAAGATACTTGGACTGATGTGATCACTTGTTGCTTGATTAAATTCACCCATGCTGGCTCGCCAAAAAGTCACAGATTTGGTCCTTTAAATGTGCAAATGTTGTGTCAGCCACACCGAACTCTTACTGTTTCACTTTGCATAAGAACTACATCCCTTTGCATTAGAACAGCGGCTAAAAAGCTTCAAATGGGAATAGACTCCTGCTGTTTTTAATGAAGACCAGCGGCAAAAAGCATTAATTTCCTTCTCTAAGTAAGTGTGTCAAAGAGATGCTCTGCTATTTACTCTCATATGGAGAGAATGAGTGGAGTCTCTGAGGGCTAGAGGAGTAAATGTCTCAGGCAGACTTTTCCTTGATACCAGAAAAGGAGGACAGAGATGTAAGCGTGTACTTGTGCAATAGTTTCTGCCTCACTGCACTGCACTCTAAAAAGCAAATGAAGACAGGCTGTGGACGTTGCTGAGTTAATGATTTGCTTTTCCCGGCTGGGACTCACTGAACAACGTCTCGATGCCAACACTTGAGTGTCTGGTACATGTACAGGTATATCCAAAAAACAGTGTCAAAATAGGATACTGGGAAAACATTTTGTTTTACACACTGTAGGTGACAGCAGCTCTGCTAATTGATTTCTGGAGTAAAGAAAAAGAAAATCAGCAGTGTAAATATTGCAGAAAAAAACTCTAAAGATTGTAGACATATATTTAAAATCTCTTTACACTGAAGACGCACAGGGCCATTGAAGAGTAGCTATTATTATGTATGTAATATACGATTATTTCAGGGAATAAAAACGGCTTAAGGAAAAACCCCAGGAGGTTAGCCCACCTCCACCACTGACCCGCATATTTCACCTCTGCACATCTGTAACCACATTAAAAACAATCTACAGCCTCGGACTACTCTGCCGTCCCAAATGGATGCAATATGTTTAGGTGAGCAGCAACTTATCCCTTTTAGTTCGATAAGCGCTGGCGGACAGACAGGCTGCTGATTCCCTCTCCATTTACGTGCATTGCTTGTAAATTCCGGATTGCATTGTTTAACAAGTCCAGTGAGGCGAAGCTGTTTTCCAAGTCAGAAAGCGGGGGCGAACTTCGCCAAATCTCTTCCACAAAAGGAAGTTTCGTGCAATAATATTTCTTCAATGTTTCAGTTGGTACATGTAGCGCCCGGTGTTTTCCCAGCATCACTTTAACAGTAAAAGTGACATTCAGCTGTAAATATAAACGAATGTGTTTCTTGCCAGTTCAGTGCGCAACCGCGTTGTTACATGATCTTAAAAGTGAGTGGAAAGCAGCCCTTACCTGCGATATGGACATGTTCAGGTAGAGGAAGAGCCCCGTGGTGGAGGCTATCTGCAGCACCACCACAACTATGACCACCATCGCCACCCACATCTTGGAAGGCGTTTCCCGGCGCCTCGTCCCGCTCGGCCCGCCGGCCGGGACCATCATGTAGGTGGTGGACTCGCTACTAACCGATCTGAAATAATCCTGGTGCTGCTGCTGTGCGCTCGGAGTGGCCATGGCATTCCCGACGCATGAGCAGACCATACAACCAAGGGAACAGCAAAACAACAATAACAGCCCAACAACAACAACCTCCACCAGACTTGAGCGCAAAATTAGATCTCCATGCGTCCGCTGCCAATGGAGCTGTTCATGCGGAGCTCAGCGGGGAGAGCGGGGCGGGGAGGAGAAGAGCAGCAGGTCGAGCAAGCAGGCAAGAGAGACACGCGCTGGAAGTCAAAGTTTGGATATGTCCAGGTCTGTTCAGCGCGCGGCTGCTGCGTAAAGAGGGGACTGGAGCTGCTGCTGCTGCTGCTACTGGAGGAGGCAGCAGCGGAGGACTGATGGCTACAACCGAAAGAGAGCAGCAAAGAGGGGGCTGGCTTAACCTTTTCATCACCCTGGAGCTGTTAAGGAATGTGCGCTCTCACTCTCGCTCTCTCTCTCTCTCTCTCTCTCTCTCTTTCTTTCGCTCTCTCTCTCTCTCGCTCTCTCACTCTCTTTCTCTCTCTCGCTCTCTCTCTCACTCTCTTTCTCTCTCTCTCTCTCTCTTTCGCTTTCTCACTCTCCAGATTTTATTAACACACTGGAGATTTGGATATTTTCAAACAGCTTTGGTGTTTTAATAATATTGTCTGTTCTGTTATCGATAAAGATAAAGTTTTTACCAGATAACATTTTTTTTAAACATTTGAATGCATTAACACTTTTTAATGTTAAGTGGTACAACTTGCAAATATGTTAAGTGTTTTTGTAAAGACAAAAATAAATTTCTCTCTCATTCACCTCACTCACTCAATCACTCACACGCGCACACACACACACACACACACACACACACACACACACACACACACACACACACACACACACACACACACAAGGGGCACTATCTTTGTGGGGACCCATTGACATTTTTCATTCCCTACCCCCTTACAATAACCTTAACCATCACCACTAAATGCCTAACCTTAACCCTTACCCTCACCCTAACCATATGACCTAATTCTAACCGTAATCCCAAAACCAAGTCTTATTCCTCAGTGTTGTGGGGTCCAGCATTTGGTCCCCCAAAAGCTGAACTGAGCTGTAAAACTGAACTCCCGGTTTGTAACCCCACAAATGTAGTTAAACAAGAACACACACACACACACACACACACACACACACACACAGTTGAACTAGTGCTTTCAAGGCATTGAATACAGTATATGGGTCACCAATGCCATAGCCAGAAAAGCAATAGTACAAACAACACTAAAAAAGGTACTAAAATTGGTACATGTTGCAGCTGATATCTCACAATTTATAGTATTTTTTGAGAACTAGAGATTTGAGAACTCACAATATATTCCTGTATAATTCCTGTCACTGCAGAGTACAAAGTTTAGACCTGTCCTTGATGAAAGAATGGCCTGCCAATACATAGTCTCTGTCAAGGGTTAAATCAACATCATTTTTAACCCATATCCGTCATGAAGTTATTTGTCTTTTTGAGACATTTTAAAATATAGATATAGCTATAGATTGAGTGTGCCTCAGTGCCCCAGTTTCAGGATTTGAGCTGGCAGAGGGTGCTCTTTATTTGCTCTTACAATTCTGGAAATTGTTGAATTGTTAAGTCATTTTAAAAAATGAATGTTTGCTAGTTTTTCTACTACTTGATATTAATAAAGTGAAAAGCCTTTGGTGGATGGACGGTTGGTTGAGCAAAACACACAGTTCCAACTTTTTCCAGCTCTTTTGGATTAACTTTTTTTTTAATTTTTTTGGAGTTTTTAATAATAGAAAAAGTAATCTCTTTAATCACCCTTTCTCTCTTCTTTCTGTTCTCCAAGCTGCTCCAGTGTTTGTTTGCATGTCTGTGTCATGTTTTACAGCTTTGCTGCCGCTCTGCTGGAGAGCAAATATTTTCCTAACACCCTCCAGTTTATCAGTTTGAAACAAGTGCAGCCACGATTAAATATTTAACATTAACCTAGCTTTCCAAAAACATCTCAAAGCTGTACACAGGCCGCTGACTTCATTGGATAAGATAAGACCTCATGGAGAGATGACTACATCTAGATTTTATTGCTGCCGACAGTTTATTGCTGTATGCCATAAAGCCTCAATCCTGTCTTAAATTACCATTAAACAGTGTCTTTGGACACACAATCATTTTTCTCCAGGCAGATTGTGTTTACAGTTCTAAATCGGGGATATATTTTTATACTATGGCACAACTTTAAAGAAATGATTTTATCATGGCACCACAAGCTATATATGATATATTGACATGGTATATATTATATCACTATGAAGTAAATAATTTAGGCCTGTTCTCAGTTACTTAGAAAAAGCCAACAGGTGCTCTGCAGATTTAAAGATGAGAATGTAACTTAAAGTGCTCATATAATGCTAATTTTCAGGTTAATAATTGTATTTAGAGATTGTATCAGAATAGGTTTACATGGTTTAATTTTCAAAAAACCCCATATCTGTGTTGTACTGCACATTGCTGCAGCTCCTCTTGTCACCCTGTGTGTTAAGCTCTCTGTTTGAGCTCCAGAGTGTGGCCTCTCACTTCTGTTCCATCTTTGTTGGGAGCTGTACATGGGCAATAGCCAGGTAAGGACTAATAGCCAGTCAGAAGCAGAGGATAAGGGTGTGCCTAGGCGAGCATTATAACGTGTGTTACAAAGTGACAAAGATTGCGGGCATTTTAATGGGACATGTGACTTCTGGCTTCACTTTCATGTAGAACTGCACGTATGATGTCAGTTAACAAGCGATACCTTTAAAAGCAGCCAAGTCATGTCCGCTAAGCCACTTTTAATTTTGTCGGTCGGTTCACATTATAAAAAACTCCACGCTAAATAGACAATGATATGATAAATCTTGTGGCAACCTTGGCTCATCCTCAAGGCAGCCACTTTGGGAACCACTGGTCTGAACAACAGACTTTTCTTTGTTTCTTTTACATCACCACACACAGCTGGAGAGTGGTCTGTGTGCCCAGCAGTCAAAGCTGTTTACCAGGGATGGGCGGCAGATGAGCTCGGGTCGCTGCCAGTTAGACAGCTATGGACCATCAGAGGGCCGCAGCAGGGCTGGGGTTAGAAGGGGCTAGAGTGCTGTCAATACAATAATTGTGATTTTCCATTGGAGCAGAGTATCGTCACTTGGCAGCCTGTTCTGCCAATTTTCCTAGCCCGCGTCACGTGGCCAGTTAATGTTTCCGTTATGATTATCCAAACTTCTGATACCATGAAACCAGCACTGTGATTGTTTTTTAAAAATCAGTGGCAAACTGAGCCTATAGAAAATGTGTATTTTATTTAGATATACAATTTGTTTCAAATAAAAGTGAAATTAATAATAAATAGGATAGCAGAAATACATTATGTTTATTTATCCTATCCAATACTTCATGTATTTCTTGGCATATTCTATTCTATTCTATGCTGTATTCTGATAATATTTCCTATTCATGAAAACCGGACCAGCAGCCCCATTATCCTGCTAACAAACAAACAAACAGACAATTAAAACGATGAAAACAGATAAAATCCTCGGCAAGTAAAAGAAAAGTCCAATACTTTCCACTTGACTTTGTTAGTGATTTGAAGTTGACTTCTTAAGAGTAGATTCTCCCATAACTGTGCAAGGTCGTCTGGATGATATTTTAACACCAAGGTCATACACAGCCAAGTCCCTGACTCTTTGAGTTTGCAATAGAATGATATTTGGCATCTGCACTGATGCTTCTGGCCAAATGCTAGCATATAAATATCCCAGTTAGATTTACAAATAGGTAAATAATCTTTTTTGTGTCTGACCTGATGTAGAATTTCTCTTTGTTTTGCATCTTTAGAGTGAGAAACATTACATTGAAATCCAATAGTGACAAGTTGTCTGTGTGTGACTATTTGAGACATATTGTGCACTTTGATGAACAGCAGAAAGGTGATTATGCATCATGTCAATTTCTGCATGAAAGAAATTTGCCCCAGTTTGTGCCTCTCATGTTTTACCATTAAATATAAGGGTTTTGAGTTTGCTAATCCCACCTCACTCAGATTTATGAGTTTAGAGCTAGTAGCCAATGGAACTCTCATAAATTACATTAATGCACTGTTGAAATGCTGTCTTCTACCTACACTGGCTCTGAAGACAGATATAGAGACCTGGTTCATACATATTTCCAGATTTTTGCTTGTCAGTTTCTCTGGCTATTTTATTATGTACAGAAATTCAGGCAACCACACATGCTTCTTTTCTGACAGGTTCCCTTCACATTCAGTATGGGAATCAGCATTAGAAGATGTGTTGGTGATACGCATTGCTCAGTTTCAGGGAACTGCAAGTTCAAAGAAGGGCACCACTGTCCCAGACAAGTCAATGCACTGGAACCAGCAGTCCTGTAGTTGCTGGCCAATTTCTTTAACCTTAAGGATAATTTTTCTCAGACATGATAGTTCATGAAGAAGTATAACCGTTCAGAAGTTCAATGTTTGATCATTCATTTGATCCAGACACTGTTTGTCAACCAACTATAGATGAAAAAGAATGCTACAAATTATTTCCAATGTTTTACCCCAAAATTGTGGGGTAGCATAAAAGGTACACATCCACGTGTCTGTGTTATCCTGGCACAACACTGAGATGCAGTCAAATGAGATTTATTGAAGTTTTGCTAAAAAATGGCCTCAGGCAGCTGTGCCGTCACGAGCAAAGAGGGGAAACAATTTTGCCAAAACGTCAGTGAAGCAAGACATACTTCAATCCTCTAATGCAATATTGTAAAAGTGAATCCAATGCCATCACAATGTTTATCTAATCAACATTTTAATAGGAACAATGGCTCAAAACATGTTGTGTAATTGCAATCTTAGAGTTCCCCTTAGCTCTATGGAGCGTTTTAGCATTTCAGCTCATTATTTTGTTTGACCAGTACCAAAACAGCAGAAAGACTAAGTTAGCGACTAGCTGGTGAACAAAGTGGAGCACTGAGCAGCTAAAGAGCCAGATATTTCCCTCAGGAGTTGGTGGAGACCAAAACAGAGATACAAGGAGAGTGAAAATTAGACTTATATTATACTGTTGGCCAGAAACAGCACTTTCAGTAAATGCTGATGATTCTATGGCTATATAGATATGTTTAACTAGCCAACAGTTTAGTGAAACTTCAAGAAAACAAATTAGTTTATGTAGATGTTGTGTTTACAGTTTCTTCCCCGTGAAAAATATTTATTATGGCATATATGGTGTTAATTTAGATATACTCTATGTATCTGGTGGATAAACACGGTTTCACTTACATAAAGGGTTAAAACATTAAATACATTCTGGCAGCCAACCACCTGACTACACAAAAAGCATTTCTCCAGATGTATGTGTGTGTGTGTGTGTGTGTGTCTGTGTGTGTGTGTGTGTGTTTGTGTGCGCGTGTGCGTGTGCGTGTGTAAGAGAGAGGGAGAGCAAGAGAGTTCCCTCTGACACCACAGCTGTCCACCCATCCCCACAGCTTAGGTCTGCAGGTGTGACTGTGTGTGTCTGTCAGTCGGTGTCCCATGGTGAGAAAACATAATGGTGATCAGCAGTGGGAGTTAAACGTTCAGCATTCCATGACCTATTAGGTATCAGAGCCAAGGGACTATTACACACTGCAGCCAGGCCAACGTGTGTATATTGTTCTCAGTTTTTTTGCATTTGTGGCTCAAATTAACAGCTAGGTTTTGTGGAATTTAGCTCCAAAATGTGTTTTAAACAGCAGACAGTTTTAGAGTTAGAGGGGAAGTTGTTTGATTTCTTCTATATCTTTTTACCTGGAAAATACTGTATATATATTTTTTTTTAAGCCTAAATATTAGAGAAGAGTTGATAGCCATGCTAGCAGGTCTGGGAGGTTTTGCACCAAATGTCCACAATGAAAAATACTGACCTGCTGATATTAGGCAGGTTACATTTACTTTGTTTATTATCTTAGGCCCAGTTCAGGTTGACTTGAGCTCTGCATAAAAAGCCATTAGAATGAGACAAGACCAGTGCTGCAGTCGGGGTGCCAGCACCAAAAATGTGGAATCCATGCAAAGGATTACTTTGTAATTGGACTGCCATATTGCTACTGCTTAGCTTGTTATTATCACAACAACAAAAATCAAATATTTGCCAACGTGAGGATAGGTTTGAAGAGTTGTAAAATCCTGTCTCTGATTATAAATCTCTGTGCAGTGTTTTGTGGCGAAGCCTTTAAAAAATCAAGGATCTTTACTGGACTCCTTGGATAATATTACAAAATACATCTGAAGCTGATTAGCTTTGCATGTAATGAGTTCCAAACCAAAGCGTTGAACAAGTAAAAATGTTGATCTGATACTGGCGCTGAGCAAAAAGTTAAGGGTTCACCAAAGTTCTTACAAATCACGAATGCATGTGTTAAATTTCCAAGGCAATCCATATACAGTGGTTGAGACATTTCCCTTAAAACCACAAATGTGAATCTCATGGAGGTTCTAGAGGAAAAGTTAATAGGACCAGCAAAGGCAGCAGGAATCATTGTTGTATTCGGGTTTTAGAGGCATTCTTAGGACATTTATACAGGGCATTAAGAATATGTGTCTCAATCGGGGTTGTTACTGCAGTTTACGCCCTCTTGCCTGTTATGGTCAGCTCTTTGAGATGCTATGGTTTCTGTACACAAATCAACCAGCCAACAGTTTGCAAGGCTGCAGACCCGATAAGAAGGAGAAACACAGCTACTTTTAAACAGTTTCAAACACTTAAATATCAACTGGTTTTTGGATATGTGCAAACAGCGCTTCGTCGAAGAAGCTGGTAAGAAAGTGCTTGCATGTACATGCACATATGCAACTATATAAGAGCAAAAATGTAAACCCAGATATTAAACCCATTCTCTCACTTTCTGACCACTGTGAGACATCTGTAGCAGGAAGAGGCAACCCTCTCCTTGATTTCATGTTGTTTATGGAGAAGGAGAACCAAAAATGAGTCTGGAGAAATGCAACGCTACCTAGATGTGTAGTCACGTTTTTTGAGAGGTGCACGTCAGACTACGGCGTAGGGTCTGGCGTAGATGCACAGGGGTCTGCAGGGGCACGCTGTCGATTTGATGCAGAAGCATAAAACGGCCTTAAGTCTACTGCTAACTTCCAACACTAATAACATGAATCCCTACCATACTTCACCGTCAAGCCACTAAACTTGTATGGAAATTAACACCTCTGCTGAAGTGTTAAATTAAACGATCACATGACACAAGTAAACGTGTGTTTCTCTCTCTCTCTCTCTCTCTCTCTCTCTCTGCACACGCTCGCGCGTTCACACACACACACAAACTGTCCGGTTCTGGTGGTTGATTCATGTAGATGATTCCCACTGATTAGCTCTCATAACGGGTCTGGTGGGTAGCACACAGCCATAAGTCTATGAGGCTAACGTCTGATTACTCCACATTTCCCATTTTCATTGCGATATGTTGTAATTACATTCAGAATCTGCAATGCTCTCTGACAGGTTAATATAGAAGTACAATGTGTTCCTCTAATGTAGACGTAGCCTACACTGTAAGTCAGTAATAGGCTATTTAGTGGAGTTGCACATGAAGTGGTTTGTGCTCCTTCTGTAAGTCATTTTGGGATATAATTTGGTTTTGAAGAACTGTACAAGCAGCAATAGCACAGGCCAAGCAATCGGCCCTTTCCAAACAGGCACATTTTCCACGGGCACTGTACTAGAATAATACAAGAACAACCTTTTGGAAAGAAAAACAAGGGTTTTATTTTATTCTTCTGCAGGATCATTTAATCACTGTGGCTCCTTCTTCTCTCGGATCGGAATTCAGTAAGTAAATGAGTATGAACATTTGTTTCATTTGATCCAGGCTTCCCAAATGCCACTATTCAGTTCAGTTCAGGGGATGAATGAATCACTGAATCTTTAACGTTTATAGGACAATTAAGGGGAAATAACCAAATAAATTCCAGGATTGCACTTGATTATAAACAGAATAGGGCACTATTTACTTAGATGGGGGATAGAAAATCATCAAACATCAACAATGCAATTTCATCCTTTGCCAGAGTTGTGTTCATAAAAGGTCCAGGTATAAACGGTGGGGGGATCAGGCTTTTGCAGTTGCAGCCCCGAGACTCTGGAACAAGTTACCCCCTGATATACGTACTGTTACAGATGTCACTCTTTTTAGGTCCAAACTTAAAACATATCTGTTCAGTCTGGCTTTTAATACGTAGCAGTGGTGTGACAATTTGTATTCTTTTGTTTCTTTGTAACCTTTTCTGATTTTACTGTTCTCTATGTTTACTCTTTCTGTCTCATTTTGTTAAGCACTTTGGATACCTACTGGTTGTTGTAAAGTGCTATATAAATACATTTTGATTGATTGATTGATTGATAAAAGTTATCTCTTAATGGCGGTATTTAAAAAGAATCCATAAAGTGCAATTACATTTGTAATATTCAAAACAAAGTCTTTATTCTTTCATCATTTCAAAACAAAATCGATTGTCCGGTTAGCTCAGTTGGTAGAGCAGGCACACATTTGACCTCACTGACCTCATGCTCATGCTGAAGACACTCAGGAGCATTGCTCTTGTGATGCCATCTACAGGACATTTATGTTTATTGCAGTGAAATCTCTCTTTCAAAACCATTAGTTTTCTTGCCAGTGCTATGGTGGCGGTATTTTGTCACTTATTTGGAGCAGTAGCTAGTTGGAACCAGTTACCTGCGGGAACTTTGCTAGGCTAGTTACAGCACGCACAGAGATGACAATGGTGTTTATCAACTAGTCTCTGGGGGCTACGGTGAATAAGCTAAAGTCCCAATACATTGGTATGTTCCTTTAATAAAAATGCAGTGGTAGTCACCCTGGAGGTAACGCGTGTGTGTGTGTGTGTGTGTGTGTGTGTGTGTGTGTGTTTGTGTCTACACACCAGTAATCACAAATATGATCTCATTAACCACATTTAAGATACCAATACTAGACAAGCATTTTAGCTTCATCAAGGAAGGAGGAGATGATGGTTTCAGCCAGTTGGTGGGCGAGTAGATGAAGATCGCTATCGGCTATCTGCTCTCTGTTTTTATCACTCAAGACCCAGCCAATAATGTCACATGAAAGAGCCTCCGCAAACGCCTCCAGCTTGGCTCCATGGTGCGGTCCTACTTCAAAAGAGTCTTTGGCCAAATCATCTGTGGACAATGAGTGCATCAGATGCTCCATTAACTCCACCTGGGAGTCATTGGCAGCTCTGTCCCTGTCCTCCTCTTTGTCCTTTGGGGTTGGCGGAGGAGGTGACGGCAAGAAAACCTTCGCCAAGCCTCCTTTTAGCTTCCTTGCGAAACTGTGTCTGCTCCTCTCAAGCTGAGGGAGGAGAGGCGTGGTTGGAGGGGCGTCGGGGTAGTCAAGGGATCCCATGATGAGGAGCCCTGACTGGGACAGCGTAGGGTAAAAGGGCTGGGTTTCTTTGGACATCTGGATTTCTTTGCCTGGATCCATATCTGTGGATCTTTCACTGTCAGATTCATTTATAAAAGCTGACTTTGTACTCTTGGAACCGTCGTGATTCTCAACGTTGTGACCTCCACAAACTTCCCTCAGAGCAGCGTCCATCACTGCTAAGGCTAACTCTTCCGCGAACGTCTCCTGGTTCTGATCAAATCTGGACGCCTGGCAGTCCACCTCAGGCGCCACCATTTCCATTTGGCTTGTAAAGGACTGGATTATGTTCTCGGTCATATTTTGGGCAAACTCCTCTAGAACCCCAATGTTTAGGTGGCTTCTGTTGAGGCCTTCTGGAGTCGGCTCTGACACCCTTGGATCTGCGCTTGCTTCTTGCATCAGATCCTGTGAGGACAAAAGCAATAATCTTAGTTAAAATTTAAGGAAATTTTTCCTTTCCTGGATACGATTTACAAGATTATGGTGAAGGCCTGTACAAAGCACCAACCTTGCAACACGAAATTGTAAATTTCTAGTACTGATATTGCATTGCAAAAATGATATGACAATCGTATCTGCTTTTATATTTTTGTCGTTTTTAACTACTCTTTAATGTTTAACTTCTTATACTTCACTGTAACTTTTATTCTCGTCTTTTATCTGTTTTCAATGTCTTAATTGTTTTTAACTGCTCTTTAATGTTTTATGTAAAGCACTTTGAATTGCCTTGTTGCTGAAATGTGCTTTACAAATGAAAATGCCTTGGCTTGCCCAGAAAAGAGCCCAAAGATGGTATGAACCACGGCCTCGTTCCTATAATTAGTTCTATCTTGTTTTTCTGTTAGAATATTGCTTGCCAACGTGTTCGGTTAAAGCCAGGGAGGACATATCTTTCCCCTATATGGTGCAGCATTTATCTTTTAGTCTCTGTTCCACAAATATTCCTACATTCCTCGCCTGTCTCAGATTAAAGAAGAAATTTATAAGATGCAAATTGAAGGAGGGATAAACTAAGAACATAAGAAACAGAAAAAGAGAACGTAATCCAAACTGATGTAGAAATAGCGGAAGAAACCGAGGCCCAGACAGAACAAAAAAGTCCCCTTCTGAAGCCTCAGATGGAAAGTAAGATTGAGGCCTCCACCACAGCCTGTCAACATGCGAGCTGTCAGCCAGCCAGGATGTGACAAGCAGGAAGGGCTGCCGTCCACAGCAGCAACCTGACATTTTCTCTAAACTCTGTTTGTATCGGCATCTGTAGTTAATGGGGATTGAGACAGAGCAGAACAGAAAACAGAAATGGAGCAAAACAAATGAAACGTTAACTGTGTTCTGTTGTCAATTTCTGAAAACATCTGTATCCATTTCAACACAATGCAGAAAAAAAAACTTTGGACGGACATGCAACTGTTGCAAAGGGTTTTGTTTCTCTAAACTTAATTTAGCTAACAGAAGTGTTGGTACTCACATCCAGTGAAACACTGACCCTACAAGTGTGTTAGTGAAAACAGTTATTAATATGAATGAATTAATATGAAACTTAAACTATCATTGCTTTCAAGGGCACTGATTCACAAAGCTGTTATTTACATGTATATTTCTTTTTTACTACAGTTCCATTGTTGCCTTGACTTACTAATTTGCTCTATGATTTTGAAAGTTTCCAGCTAAGAAAGGCTAATAGTTAAATTTTTGGAAACACACTTATTTGCTTTAATGCTAAGTGTTAGATGAGTAGATCGATACTGCTCTCATATCCGAATGGTCCATAGCTCAGACTGCACTAGTTAGCTTAGCACAAAGAATGGAAACCAGAGGAAACAACTAGCCCTAAAAAACTAGCACTGAAACCACATTATCCCTCTTGTTTATTTGATGGAAAATAAAATGCATAATTATGGAACAACAGACATTTTATTGATATATTGACCACCGGACTGGAAATGTCCTTGGTTTTCATTTCAGAAATCTTGTACTCTTAGAACAACTAAAGGAAAATAGGTGTGTTTTCCAAAAAGTTGAATTAATTCTTCAAGTTTATAAAATTATTCTCAAATTTGCTAAAAGTGTTTTTTGTAAAAAGATAAACCTCCAAACATATTTATTTGCATGTTTGAGATAATTAGGTTGTAGTAAAGTAACATTACACATCGCTTTATTTGTTGCATTGTACATTTTTTCCCTTTAACATTGAACTACCTAGCTGTAGCATTAGCAGAAGTTTTCTATTGAAATAGACGTTAGCACTTAAACTTGCTAACAACATTTTTATTGTTGACACTTTTTTCTTAAAGGTTGCTCAAGTTTCAAAACTTCATCAACGTTATCAAATATGTTTTAAAATGATTGGAAAGTATGTATTTCCTTACCTAGCTAAGATAACCTTATAGTATAGTTGCTAATTAAGTTGTATTTTAAGTTTTCTAATGAGACAGACTGTAAAAAAGAAAAGTGAAACTGAACTTAACACCCTTAACAACTTCCTCATTTTCTTCTTTGGTTCCACTACAACTACTTTATTACTACTAGTACTACTTTAGAAGGACTTTGATGAATCCGCTCATGGATTTCTGGGTTAGCATTTTATTTTATCTTCTATCAATCATCAAAATTACATTTATTTCGTAACCTGTCCAAGAATAATTGATTTATTAATGTAGATTTTCCAAAAATGTTACTCAAATCAGTTCCAAAGCAGTTTTTGAACATACTCCATGTGGTAGCTGTCTTTTCCAAACGCACACATACTTTCTTTTTCCTCTATAAGCTCCTTTATGCAGCCAATGTGAATAACGCTCTGAGCGACACTAGAGCTCACTTTACCAAACCATTTATACACAATGTGTCACAGTATTATCCTGCAATAATACACTCAGTGGACCACAGCCTGAGATAAATATGGACAGAGCCCAGGGAGAAGGACAAGATCGAGAATGAAGCACAGATGTGAAACAAATAACAGCTAAAGCAAGGAATGTTTTTTCTTGGCAGATGGACTCTGAGTAGATAAACTTATGTTTATGAGATGAGGATGCTACTTTAATTTGGGTTACACAACCCTGTGTAGACCCTGTCTGTTGAATATGATGGTACTTACACACCTAAAGTCTCTTCTATCCAGACAAAGTCTCTACATGCTCACAAATACCAGCACAAAGGCCATTCAGTGCCTTGCAAAATATTGTTGGAAATGCAATGGCTTGGTTGACCTTGTATTAAAACTGAATTTTGGATATAGCCTTCTGCAAGGGAAGTATTTTGGGGTTTTAGAATCCTTTTTTTGCTGATAAATTACTGAAAGTATCTTCACAGTGTATCATCTTTTGTTTTCAATATTTCAACTGAACCTTTGTTAGCTCAAGAAAAACTAGAAAGAGAATCCCAGAGATTAAGCACAAAAAAATAAACTCTTCAAAATAGATAAAAACAAGAACATATTTTAATTCTCCCTGACCAAAAAAAGGGAAATAGGCTTGCTTCCCCTTACAAAACTTTGAGATTTATGAAGTATGGCAGGTGAAAAAGGCAACTGCAGATTTACTTTTATAGGCTACCTGGCAAGACACAGAAGGCATCTTATGAGGCTGGATAAAGCCAAAAGTTACGTAAATGAACTACAAAATGAGAAAACAAGATACAGGAAACATCAGGCGCCTTATAGACTGTCTGTAAACCAGCTTACCAGTTGGTAACGCGTGCGGTGTTTTGCTGTTTGTTGTCTCCGGTGCAAATGAGTTTACAAGGAAATGATTTGAC
Organism: Etheostoma cragini; assembly: GCF_013103735.1. Lineage (NCBI taxonomy): Eukaryota > Metazoa > Chordata > Actinopteri > Perciformes > Percidae > Etheostoma > Etheostoma cragini. The sequence continues at coordinate 3,602,265 of NC_048425.1, forward strand.
AGATGAGTTAACAAGTTTCAAAGTTTCACCCACTTCCGGTGTGTGTGTGTGTGTGTGTGTGTGTGTGTGTGTGTGTGTGTGTGTGTGTGTGTGTGTGTGTGTGTGTGTGTGTGTGTGTGTGTGTGTGTGTGCGCGCGTGCGCGTGGTGAGAGAAGAAATAGTGTTTGTGTGTGATGTTATTGGCTGTAGTATACCTCATTGACAACACAAATGACAAATGCATACACATTATGTAATCCTGCATTGGGTTTATAGCCATGTCATTAATTTTAATATTTTGGTCTTGAGGTCCAAATGATGAAAAGATGGTTCGTGAGAGAAAAAAGAGGACGATAACTGGCTGAGGAGGAAGAGATGACGCGGAGAAGGTAAAAAATGGTGTCACTTTTGTGATTTTACTGCAGTTTGCTGCACAACAGCCAATACCACAAACTGATTGTGTGTATGTAATTTTCTGTGATGCAGTATATCCATGTCAACCTTTATTTAGTTTCCAAACCCCACCCAATGCAGATTTCTTAGCGGCTTCAGCTAAACCCTAAATAAATATACAGCTTTTCCCTTGCACCTCTGATGGAAACATAAGCCATCTGGACATGAACTGCACTCATGTGAAAGCCTTTTAGTCTTGGATGAGGACAACAGGGAGGGGAGATGAAATAAAGCATTGCTTTGAGATGATTTCTCTCTGAAGACTTCATTAGACGCCACATTGCAACTCGTGAACGGCAGGCCTTGAAGCTGAGTTATTAAGAGTGAATGTTTCTGGGTCATAGGACTTTTTGTCAAACCTGTTCAATTTGTGCTGGAAGTCAAACAATAACCAAGGGGTGTTAGTCCGTTTTGGAGACTTGATAGTGCATTTAAAGGGCGTATTCGGAATTGACATTTGCCGTTAATAGTGGAAGGTCGGTAGAGGATTAAAATGAATCTATTTACGATTTATTTGTTCTCTTAACAAGACACGTTAGGCCTCTATCCCCATTATTCAGACAGATATCGGTCTTCCAAACTTCTGGCAGCTGGATCCCGAACGTGCCCTCTGGGTGCACAAATGTCCTATGAACCTCTATTGTCCAACTGTTGCTGCAGTAACTCTGTGCTGTGCGGCCCCATAGGTCCTCTGTGTGCTGTTTCTGCTCCAATTCAGGAAATACAATCTGTGTGGCAGTGAGCTCATTGCTTAACATCATCATTTAAATAGATTCTAAGGTCAGTCTTGTGTGGCTGCCTAAAGGGAAATCATTCCATGCCAGATCTGCATTACACAAGCACATTAAAAAAAGCTACACAATTTAAGAGAGAAATACACTCCTGACTTACTGTATTCTGCATCTTTGTGAGAGCTTTATGCCACAATCATATTATTTTAAGGAAAACTGTTTTTTTCAAATCATCAGCGCCTTGTGGACTTTTTTACTTGAAATTACAAATTGGGTATGAATGTATTGAAATTCCGCATTGTGAGAGTTGTGAATATAGGTAAAAAACATGATAGCAAATAATGGTACCGTACCCCCCCACCCGCTCAGAGTGCTGGTTTGGCTGGCAGCCCACTCGCTCTGACATCTCCATTAGTGCATGTATAGATCCTGAGCATGTGTGTGTAGTTTAGGACTGTGTGTAAACTAACAAAGTGTGGACACAGACTGTAAATTGTAATTTCTCCAAAGGGGATCAATAAACAGATTAAAATTTAAAAAAAAATAATTAAAATTAACAGCAATGCAGTCAATTAAAATCACATAATCTTGTAAAAATTTCTTTGGCAAATACCCCAATTTCACACACACACACACACACACTCACACACACACACACACACACACTCTCTTTTACTTCTATTATACTTCTTCATTACTAACTAAAATCTGATGTAGGTTTATATTGATCACATTAATATTTTGACAGAACTGTAGCCTGTGTATGTGCAGAATCGGCAGATCTTATAGTTTTTTGTACATCTAAAAGATAGGGTAGACATCAGTTCATGCATAGCAAAATTAATATTAGGCAACAGTGGCCCTATATACACTTTGTGATGTATGCATGTGTGTGAATGTCTGAATTGTAATGTACATCTCGGTGCCGGTAGAGAAAAACACTTAACTGTCTTATGTGAAAACATCAATAAAATCCCCACCGTTTAAACTGCCATTGGTTGTTATGTTGTTTGAAAATCCTACAAGCTCCTCCTCCAGGGTTCGTTGGATCGAGGAATCGAGGCGGGCGGGTTTTTAAACGCATTAAAATAGTTTGAATTATTTTTTCTCAACTTTATTAATTAAATAACATAACAAAACTAAAATATAACATAATAAGGTTTTCGTATGTAATGAGTTAATTTTTAACGCTACTGCCTTGATAATCAATAAGTGCACCGGGCGGAGACGTTACTATGAAACCAACGCCCTCTGGCAACGGCATCCTTAGCGTCTTCTTGATTGGTCCACCCGGCTCAAATTTCAGCCAATGAGAACGATGCGCAGTAGATTTGGATCCCCAGCTGAAGCACTTTTGTTTGAGCAGAGCTCACGTCTAAGAAGCAACACAACAAACCTGGACTATTTACAACAGTTAAATACGCTGCAGGCGTTTTCTCGTTCCTTAACTAAGTGACCGAATCAAAGGAGTAAGAAAAAACACGGTAAGACAAAATAATACATTATAGCATTTATATTTTGATCACAGAACCGGTTCACGTGTGGAAACCCCACCTCGCAGACACAATGATGCATACGCTCTTTAGCTCACTTAACGTTTCTCTATTTTAACGTTAGCTAAGACTGTTAACGTAGCTTAGTATTGAAGCCACAGGACGTTTTCAAAACCGAACCGCCATTTTTTTGTGTTTTAAGAAGATCAAAGGGCAGCCGCTGCAGAGTTTGCTTGCGGAGGATAAAGGAGCCAGCCATGCCGTTCACGAGGGGAAAGAATCCCGCACTCACCGCTGGGAGCAAGCTACCCAAGCTTAATGCAACATCGAATGAGAACCAGGTAAAAGACGCACTCTATGCTCGTTTAAATAACCTGCTGGTTGCAGAGGAGAGGCTGTAAACAAAGCAGGCGCAGCAGCAGCTGTTCCTTGTAGTTGACTGACGTTTTGAAGGGATTAACGTAAACGTTAAGTTAATAAGACTTGTGGTAAAATGTAAACAACGTATTTCATTTTTGCAATCTATGCATACGTATGCTAGCTAAGTGTGTTATCCCATTCTGTTGCAGGAGGAAGGCCAACAGGCGAAGAGGTCCTCCTCTCCTCCTCATGGAGCCCCGAAGAAGAGGACCGCTTTTATCGACATCACTAATGTGAGTCTTGTCTTACAAGTTGGTGGTTTTGGTTGAGGGGACAGCATCCAAGTTCAGGGTCAACACTTAAAAACATATTCGATGAAGCAGTTGGCGTCATATGACAATCTTTGTGACCAAATACCTCAATAACGACATTGCGCTGAAATGTAGGGTTAACAATTGGTGCTTACACAAATTATTAACACAATCCGATTTGTAAAAAATCATCATAATGTAGATATAATGATTGACTGGGTAAGGGAAATAATAGAACTGCATGAACAGTCTGGGAGGTTTTAGAGGAAATTACATCACTTTACTGTAATGCAGCCTGTAAAACCACGAATGGACAACACTTATGTCATGTATAGGGACTGAGCAATGTTTTTTGTGTGTAATCCGGCCTGTGTGTAATAACAGTGTAAAATGTAATTTCGCCTTGCAGGTTTAATAAAGTATACATTATTATTATTATTGTATGATATTACGAGATCCAAAGATGGTGGCTCATATCTCCTATTGTGCTATCTATTTATATGGATCTATTGCCCAGCCCTAGGTTGGACACTTTGTCTACAGTGGAAACAAAGTCTCTTATTACGTGAAATGGTTACATCTATAACCATATTGTCAATATGAGCTGATAGTAATATCACTCTCTGCATGATTGTTATAGCACCATGTTGTCTGACTTTATGATAATGTGTGTTCTACTAAGTGGTAATGTTTTATATTAGTAAAACATGATGTTTTGGTCTGAATGATCATTCAGCGTGGCTGCTCTTTATTGTTTTTGGGACTTTGACAACATCAATTTTTGCATATTGATTGTGGTTTTGGGTTAGTTTTAGTAGAGCTACTCAACAGCTGCCTCTAAAGACCATCACCTTAACTTCAAGTCTCCTCTGATTGCATCGTTGTGTAACACCACCGTGAATCAGTGGAAACACTTTTGCAAATGTTCTTACCAAAGCCGCGGTAATGCACAGAAAATTTGACCCGTGATCGTGACACTGTTAAGTAAAACTGCTGGAACATGTGTACGTTATGGTGCATCATGGCAAGAAAAGGTCCTTTGGTTAACAGCATTTGTGATGTGTTATAAATATGAACTTAGTTTCACTCAACTGTCCCTTTTTATACTAAAATACTGCACATGTGCTTTGATAATGAGACATGGTGTTCCAAAACGATGTTCATAAAATATTTTTGTGTTCTTCAAAGCTATAGTGTGTAACTTTTTTAATATCAACGAATGTCCGTTACATTCAAGCCATTGCCAAATGACTTCCTCCAAAGCTAATTAAGACCATCAGCTACACCCAACTCTCTCTGTATTTCTCAGTATGGCTGTGTTTAGAAAATGGTGTCGCATGGTGACTTTTGCCGGCAGAAGCTCGAGTGAAGGCAATGAGCGCTTCTGAAGAGCCCATCAATTAATCCTCTGTGTCCTCCTTGGTTTGATTACAGAAGGCTGGTGTCATATGGATGCAACAACAGCGTTGTCATTACTCCGAATTCCTCAAGGGGAGGGGGGGGGGCACCCGAAACTATGCACTGTAGCTAGAAAAGCAATTTTACAAGCAAATATTGGTCATATTTCAGACATGATCTTTGACTCAAAAACACAAAGTAGCAGGAAGGACAATATGTTGCACTCCTGTGTCACTCCAGGTTCTGAAGGTTAGACAGAGGACCTGAAAAGTAAATGTAGCTTTCAGATCCATCAGCATGCTGCCAACCTCTGTAGCATTTAATTCTTAAAATGATATGACCTCCGTATAAACCTGCCCCAGGTTTGATTTATTAACATCTGAGAGTGAGAATGACAGGCCATGTTTCACCAGCTGCTGTCTGAAAGCAGTATGAGTTATGGATGATCTCCTGCCGTGTGTTTTTGTTTTAACGGCTCGGCCCTGTTGACGACAGGCTATAGGTCAGTGTCTGTCAGAGTGTCGGCCCAAGAGCGATGGCGGCTTCAGGACCGTACGTATCCAACACTTTGGTGGTGGTCACGGTGTCAAACCAGGGTCTACATTTAACACATTGGGAGTGCCTGATGTATCCAGTGTGCTGCATGGAATTTCAAATATGTGGAGTCTCGTGGCCTTGAGTCAAAAAAACCTTTTAAAAAAAAAAAAAAAAGAAAAGTGAAGTTTTCTATGGATAAGTTCTTTCAACTAACACAAAAAAATCTGAGTGTCTGTTGCAATATGTTGTAGTGTTTCCTGCGATGTGTCTATTGCGGTAGTTGATATTGCAATGACAAAAGATATATTGTGCAGCATATATATATATATATATATATATATATATATATACACAGACATACATACATACATACATACATACATACATACATACACACATACACACACGAAAATAGCACTGAGGAAGTAAGTAATTTAACTGTATTTTAATCATTGGCTTTGACATTAAGGACACACAGACTGTAGAGTGTGAGTGACACACTGCATCCCCGGGTTGTGGTGTTGACGGTGTAGCTGGTTTCTCCACTGTTGTATGAATTGATGGACACTGCTACCTCACCTGGGTGTGAAAAGAGCACCGTGTTTGTATGCCATCTAGTTGCCGGCACAGCAGGCTATGGGCGACAGAGGTGAACACGGCGGTGAGAGTCGGCCATGTGCTGAGACTCAAATCATGATATTGCAGCTTTTAGACAAGAGTTTTGTACTTTATGGTGGTTTTCCCAAAAAATACTTGTGGCAATGATCCTAAAATATCATCACTTTTATAAATGATAATTTGTAAATCAAGATAAAAAAAAAAAAAAGTAAACATTGGCATCATGTCACTGCTCACTGTAAACTACCAAGCTTTTTTTTATTGGGCAATAATAAATGAGTGAAGAGGGGGGTGAATTAAACTAATCCTAATCCCACCGTGACTGTGTTCACAGGCTCATAAAGTTCAGATTAGCCTGCCAGGGAGGAAGAAGGAAGCAGGCAAGAAGCAGGTGAAGAAGACAAGCGCCTCCTCAGAGTCTGCGAAGAATCGTGCCAACCTGAAACAGTAATGCAGCCCTTGTTCTCGTCTGTTTACTCTGCCTCGATTTCAGTTCCTGCTCTTTCTCCGGTAGCTCTCTCCCTGGCGGTAGACTTAATGTGCAGCCTCTCTCCCTCGGCAGGTTGTCGGTGAGCTCAGACGGGACCCCGGATGAGAAAGAAAAGAGGGATGCACAGGAGGGGAATGAAGAGGAGCTGCAGAAGGATGTAGCGGCTCCAGTAGAAGAGCTGGTTGCTGCCGCGCCCCCTGCTGTCCGTGAAGTGCCAGCACACCTTCAGAAACAACAGGTGAGGGGAATTCACTTCGAAAGGAGCTTCTGACCTGTACAAGTGTTGTAGACAAAGTTTGCAGTTTCCTCCTTTACTCATATTCTCATCATTCCTGCAGATCCCAGAGGAGTTTGACATCGACTCTGAGAACTCTGAGGACTGTTGTTACATGTGTCCGGAGTACGCAAAGGACATCTTTGACTACCTCAAAAAGAGAGAGGTGAGCCCAACCTAAACACTGTTACCAAATTCCAAAAGGAATTTGCCTAAAAAGCCTTTTTTTTTGGGGCAGCGGTCATCTTTCTGTTTTAATCTGTTGCAGGAAAGGTTTGTCCTCTGTAACTACATGCCCCAGCAGCCCAGCCTCAACCCAGAGATGAGGGCAATCCTGATCGACTGGCTGGTGGAAGTGCAGGCGAGTGTTCCTGGTAGCCTGCTGTGACCTTTTGTTAATAAGAGATATTTTAAGGGTGTAACTTGAGTGGGGTAATCCCATTTGTAAAATCATTGCTCATTTAAACTGTGGTTTCAAATAAACCAATTTTGAGGCACATGTAAACGATAATCTAGATAACACTCATGTTGCTGCACAGTTAGATTACTGAAAGTAAATTACAGCAAGACAACGTTGTCTCTGGGCTGTGCCAGCTACGGTTAATTCCATAATGCTTCTCCGGTTTTGCAACATGTTCACTGGATTGTGTTTACGTGATCGTTTAGGAGAACTTTGAGCTGTACCACGAGACCCTGTACCTGGCCGTGAAGATGGCAGACCACTACCTCTCCAAGACTCCAGTCCACCGGGAGCTGCTGCAGCTCGTTGGCTCCACCACCATGCTCATTGCCTCCAAGTTTGAGGTAATAATGCACAGCATAAAGTTCAGATAACCAAAAATACTTTGAGCACATCAACTTAACTCACACCCCCCCAAAAAAAAAAAAAAAAAACACACTTTCACACCAACACCTGTTTCATGTTTTATCTTTGGTGGTCCTGCAGGAGCGCACCCCGCCTTGTGTCGACGACTTTCTTTATATTTGCGACGATGCATACAAGAGGGAGGACATCATCTCTATGGAGGCCAGCATCCTGCAGGGGCTGTCCTTCGACATCAACATCCCCATCCCCTATCGGTTCCTCAGACGCTATGCCAAGGTGTGTGTGTGTTATCCCTTGAATGTGTGTGGGTTATTCCCAACGGCACACACAAGGGCTCCTTTGGGGTGTTTCTTTTGCTCTTGCAAAGAGCTAACGCGCGTATTTTAAAGCCACAGCAAGCCCTTTTTTCTTTTCACAATCACTTGGCGTCTGCCCACATCTATCATCCCTCACCTCTTGTGCTGTCTCTGCAGTGTGTGAATGCCGGTATGGACACGCTGACCCTGGCCCGGTACTACTGCGAGATGAGTCTCATGGAGATGGACCTGGTGTCGGAGAGAGGCTCGCTGCTCGCCTCAGCCTGCCTGCTGATGGCGCTCGTCACCAAAGACCTGGGAGGATGGGTAGGCTCTCCTTCACTTCATTACATGGTTGCTTTGTTTTTCTCTTTTTTCGCTCCCTGTTAAGATGTTTTCTGCTGAAGTTGATTTGGTATCGTTGGAGTAGTTCTGAAACGTACCAAAAAGACGGAGATGGTTTTTTATTTTAAATGTACACGTAGTGGTGTGGATGTAGCCTTAGATCCTGCGACTGTCGGTGTAAAAGGCTCTACAAGTGAAGAAGTTTCTTATGCTTCTCCAACAGTTTTTGATCGGGATGAATTTTTAGTCCTGCATGACGACAACGAACTGCAGCTCTGTCTAGAGAGAACAATCCTCCATCAATTTAAATGCAAATAGTTTTTCTATGTACACGAGTCATCATTGTGGCACTAGTGGCAGGAGCAGCGACTAATTTCACTTTGTTCCTGGCTAAATCCCAAAAATTTAGAAATGATAATGTTTATGTAAGATATTGAAAACGACAGAGGCCGAGTAATGAAAGCCGGGCGACAGATTTGTGTGTTTATATTTTTGCAGCTTTTAAGTATTCAATATTTTTGAATACAAATGTGTCATTTGTGCTGCAGCGTCCCATCCTGCAGTTCCACTCGGGCTATCAGACGTCGGACGTGGCTCCTGTTGTCAGAAAACTCTACGAGATGCTTTTAGCTCCTCCAGACGATAAACTACGAGCCGTCAGGAGCAAATACTCACACAAGTAAGTTTAAAGGCGTATGAAACCAACCCATTCCTAATGTAGTGGGTAACGATGAAATGCACAAGCAGCTAAATATGTCAACCAGAATATTAATCAATTGTTTTATCTTTCAGAGTGTTTTTCGAAGTTTCTTCCCTGCCATTGGTCAACATAGACATTTTGGAGAAAGCGATATCTCAGTGAGATGTTGCCCCCCCCCCCCCCCAAAAAAAAAACTTTAATCTTGCCGTTAGAAATTGAGTAAGAATACTTAAAAAGAATTTCCTCAAACCTGTATATAACTTGTTAATATGTTTAATATTTATACATGTAGTCTAGCCAGTCTTTTATGTAATATTGGAAATAAATCTTCCAGTTTGTGATGGAAAAGAGTGTTGATGTGGGCATGTGTTACGTTCTGCCAGTTTATAATGTCAAGGTTTTTAATAATGGCATTTTAGTGTTGCATTTAGATACACTGTTTGGCATTCATTTTACAACATTTTTATAACAGTAAAAAACGAGAATTCATAAGTAATTTGTAAGCTCTCTGTGTATAATTTTAAAAAGTAAATTTTAATATGATGGGGAGGTGAAATTGGTAAATTGCTTACTTTTTACTGATTTATGCACCAGCCCTCATGTTTTTATAAGTTTTCATACATTGTTGAAGTTAGCAGGGATGCATGTGTGTATTCCACACATTGTACAGTGTTTATCATGTTAATATCACCTTGCTAATTATTTGTATAAAAGGCGACTGAATGATGCTGTGCTATTTTTGAATAGCTGTCATGCGTACTCTAAAAATAAAGTTTTTTATGTTTGATAAAATGGCTGTCCATCATTTGGATTATTGGCATTTTGAATCTATTTTAATGTAGCCATGTCCTGATGTAGGAGCATCTCTCAAAGCTGATGTGTGCAGGATGTGATTGGGTTGTTGGGCCACTAGGGGGCAGTAATGCACCACGTTCCTCCGGGCTCAGACTCTACTCTGCATGGTGCAGCCGCTTCTCTGAGCCCAAAAAGATCAAGCCATCAGATCTGTTTCTCTTGAAACTCTGATTATTATTCTGAAGCCATGTTGGACTACTGTTGATTCTATTACCTAATACAGAGGTCCCAAACCTTTAGCTCAACCCTCAAGCTCAATCCCGGTAGAAAATGGGGGAAGAGGGGGGTGTTAACAGCCGCGTACGTAGCACCTGAGCTGAAAAGACCAGTGTAGCATAAAAACACTCATTTTAATTAGGAAAAAGAATTCACATATAGCGTTGTTGTGCCTTTCGGTCTGCCGATTGGTGACCCATTTTGGGAAAAACTGCCATAATAAAACCATGTTTTGCTGTTGGCCAAGGTCTGTTTTTAAGGTCAGTCTTTACATTTTGAGACAGTAGTTGGACATAAAATTGTTAACTCAAGGACCACTTTAAGGATTTGTAGTGAAACAAAATAAGTGGATATTGAGTTTAGAATTTTGTCAAAAACATCCCTACTCATGCTCACACTTAATCTTAAATACATAAAGACAAATATTATGGATCGGTAAATTCTCTTTAAAGGTCAGTTGGTTCTAAATTTACATTTAGTACTGTAGGTGCTTAATTCACCTAGTGGATTTAATGCTAATTTATCTTAAAATGTGTTCCTTTTTATGTGAAATCCCTAAATTGCCTAGCTGAAATGTGTTTTACAAATGAACTTGACCTGATATCTTGTGGTTAGCAACTGAATATTCAGCACCTGAAAGGCAAAGAGAGCCGTGCAATAACATCCATTTATTGGTTTTCATTTAGTTGCAACAAACTGGGTAAAATGAGAGATTGCTGAATGTTATCTTCAGTGGTACTTCTGAAGGATTTAAAGGGACAGTCCTCTTGGGCAGTTCACATTTGAGATTGGACAAGAATAAGAAGACGGAGTATAAAACATTCAATTCTTTGCTTCTTGCTAAAAGTAAAACATCAACTACAGCTTGGACCCAAATCAACAATACACAAACATAAAGTACAGATAGGTAGCATTCTTTTTTTTGTTCTGCAGGTACCTGCTGTGGGTAAGGAAGGAAGGTAAGGCAGTGGAAATTATTTTAGTGTTCCCAGATTAAACTGGGACACACTGCCCAAAGTTTCACTTTGGACCATGAAAACAATCGGAAAATGTATCTTGTTGAGAATGAAAAAATAAATAAAAATGATGTCCTACGTGTTCCAGAATACTCTGGCATCGCCAGACCTATCTCCACAGTGCTGTGTTGGATTTCTACGTCTGAGTGGCCACAGTGGAGCGAGAGATGATCCTTAACAGTATCCTGACCTCGCATTGCATCATGGTTGCACTCCGACTGCAAACGTTTGATTTAACCCTTATGTTGTCCTCACGAGTCAAAAACGGACAAAAATTTGACATTTACGTCCGTTTTTGACTTTTTTTAAAAATGTTTTCACTAACACCATCTTACTACCACTAGTTTTACACTACTTTTTGGAATTCATGGTCAATAACCATCATTTACATCGAATTATATCTAATATTTGAGTTAAAAAAGCAAAGATTTTGAATCATTTTGACTAATAGTTATGATCAGAGGAATGAACTGATGAATTTAATCAGGAACGAAAGTGATTAATTGTATTTGAAAAGAGCGTTGTATGGAATCCAATCCATTTTTTTGTGGTAATTGGGTTAAAAAGAAACCCATATTTCAGTTAAAGACATGTTTTAAATAGGTCAAATTCGACCGGAGGACAACCGGAGGGTTAAACGAATATTCAACTCTTCTTCTGGCAATGCCAATTATTGTAGGTCATAATTAATAGCATATGGGCCCAGCTGTTCTGAAGGAGATATAGTTTTATTTTCTCCAAGTACCTTGTTCAAGGACACCTTAGTGGCAGAGGAATTAGGGTTTAGTCTACTTATTTACCTGCACAGATTTTCATCAAACCAGCGACCATCTGGACCACAGACCACATCTCTGACCTTTACTGTATTGTCCTTTAGTTAATGACAGAAACAGATGACGAACAAATGAATACAGGTGGTTACAGGGAGGATGAGAACCCTGACTCTGAGAATAGGCCTGCCTTAGTTGTAAACGCACTGTAGTTAACACACACACACACACACACAGACACACTCACAAATATAATATGGATCCCTGCCAATTGCAACTCAGTGAACATCATCTTGCCAAACACACACTGCTGCATCGGCCCCGGAGACTTCTGAGCCCATTCTTCCTCTGCTATTCACTCGATCAATTAAAGTGATTGATATTGGCTGCATTGTGTGTGTGTGTGTGTGTGTGTGTGTGTGGGTCGTCCCCCACATCAGTTCACTCTGAGCCACAGATTCCAATAACTCAGTCTGATTAAAGTGTGCTGGTGGAGATAGTGCCCATTCGGCTCAGGGAGATTCACATCTAAACTGGCGCTGCCGGACTTCATATGAGCTATTGATCAGTGGTCGGCTGGGAAACAGGCTTTCAGTCTGTTAGCTTTACACAATCAGAAGGAGCTGGCAGCTTTTCACTCTTTAGTTCACACTTCAGAGGTGCAGCTGTCATTCAAGACGACTGAGCTGCAGAATAAAAGAAAAAGTTTGGTTTGGGGGAGTTTCCATGAAGTCACTCCCATGAAGTCTCGAATGCCTTTCCAAGTCTCCGGAATGCAGTTCTGAAGCTTTAGGCAGTTCCCAGCGCTAAGATAAGAAGCCATTATTGTTCTAACTTCCAACTGCATGCAGACTCATGAGTGTCTCAGTCCCCTGCAGCTCACAGCGTCACAGCATGGTTCCACAATCACAAGCCACTTGTCCAATTCACTTTAAGATTCTAATTTCTTTGCTCAACAAACGTGTTTGTTGTAAGTGGATTAACAGAGATAAAAAAAAAAAAAAAAAATATATATATATATATATATATATATATATATATATAACCCTCAATCATCATGAATATTCATGTATTACATTCCTGTTTACTCAGTTTATATTTTGGAATTACTGTCTAATTTATATTGCGTTATTTTATTATGTCATATTTCATACCTTATCTTAACTTGCACTAACTTGTGTTTTGATTCTATTTTTGTTGTTACTTATGTGATATTCCTTTTTTCCCTACCTATTTTATCAGCATTGTTGGAGGTAGACCGGGGACCATAGATTTTTAGTGCTTAGTGCTTTCCTGTAAATGTGCCCCTGATATAAAACCCTATAACCCTGTATTAAAAATATACAGTGTAGATATTTTTACACGTAGGCCAATTTAAGATTAAAAAAAAAACTATTGTACTTCTAGGATGTGTAGCCTTGGTTAATAATAATTAAAAAAAACTTACAGTTGCACTTTAATTTGTCTCTTTGTAGTTTGGCTTATTTAAAGCTAGCCTACTGTAGTTGCACTTGTTGTTGTTGTCTGGAGTTTGTAGTTTCAAGGTTAAAAGCACAATTGGAAGTCGCTTTGGATAAAAGCGTCAGCTAAATGATATGTAATGTATGTGACATGCAATGTAATGTAGCGCCTATGCTAAAAACACATGCACCTGTTCAAACCCACCTCTTTTTGCTTGATTTTCCATCTATTTCCCTTTCCCAAAGGTGAAAGCGTTTAACAGAGGAACGGCAAGGCCATGCATGTATGAGGCTTCATTTGAAACCTAAATTATTCAAGTTTCTGAAAATGTGCTTGATTAGCGTGAAACACAACAAACACTGCAGAAGTTCAAACATGGTTCAAAAGTTATTTTGGTCCCGTCTAAAAAAGCTATTAACAGTTGCTACTAGCATGGTAGCCGCGGAGGACACAGAAGATTAAAGATCATGATGGACTCTTCAGAAGAGGGGATTTTCTTCACTTTTCTGCGCGTGAAAGGCACCTGATGACACCGTTTTTTCCATACTGAGAAATACAGAGAGAATGAGAGTTTTGTGGAGCTCATAGTCTTAATTAGCTTCGTAGCAACTCATTTGGCAATGGCTTGAATGTAAGGGACGTTCAAATATCCAAACGTCACGCACTTAAGCTTTAAATTAGTTAAAAATAGAACAGAATAAAAGAAAGTTTGCAAACCCTAACCCTCAATTAAGCAGTGATTTAACCATGCACCACCCTGGCGGCACGCTAGGTGACCCAAATCAAACACACCCATGGCGTTTTATGGTTGCTACCACCGACAGGACAGGTGCACGGCACGCGTGTCTAGCTAGCATGCTAAATGTTTCATGACGGATCCTCAAGCAGTGACTTTTGTTCACTGAGGAACTTTTACCTTCCGTGAAGGGCGTGAGGACTTTCTGCTGCTTTCGTTTGAACATTTAGAGGACCACAGTGGCAGAGTGGACTGGATATATAATGCATGGAGAATGAACGAGCAGAACCTGAAGTTGAACCTGAGCAGCTAAATTGAGGATTTCGCGGGGCTCAAGACTCACAGAAGGGCCTGTGTGAGGTGAGTGCAATAAACAAACACAAAGTGTGTGTGTGTGTGTGTGTGTGTGTGTGTGTGTGTGTGTGTGTGTGTGTGTGTGTGTGTGTGTGTGTGTGTGTGTGTGTGTGTGCGCGCGCCACAACAAACAGTTTTGTGCTAAGTGTGCAGCTCTCTTTTTGCTGCAATATGTGTTTGTTGCTGCAGCCGTTGGGAGTTTATATTGTTTACACATGTTTGGGTTGTTTACCTTTTGATGGTTTAGTCTGATGTTAATTCTTGAGGAAGTATAAGACAGTGTAGGCCTAATTTAGGTGGCTTAAAGGTCCATGACATGGCGCTCTTCGGATGCTCTTATATAAACCCTAGTGGTTACCTAAAACCATATCTGAAGTCTCTTTCCCAAATTCAGCCTTGGTACAGAACTACAGCCACTAGAGCCAGTCCCACAACAAGCTTTCTTTATGACGTGCCATTTCTGAGTCTATAGCGTTTGCCATTTTGCTCACTTGAAAGCCATGATGTCTCCCTCTCATGGGTTGGCCAAATTCTCTGGGTGGACAAAGCGGAGAAAGGGGAGGTAACCTTGCCTCTTATGATCTCACAAGGAGCAAGATTCCAGATCGGCCCATCTGAGTTTTTATTGTCTCAAAGGCAGAGCAGGATACCCAGGGCTCGGTTAACACCTATCGTCATTTCCAGCCACTGGGGGACCATAGACCGGCAGGGGGAATGCACATTAATGTTAAAAAAACTCATAAAGTGAAATTGTCATACCGTGGGACCTTTTTAATATTGCTTGTTGCACCCGCTGGGGTGTCCATTACTCTTTTTATTGTTTGTCGGTAATTTCTCTTTAATTGTCTGAGTTTTGGCCTCTTTTTTTGGTTAATTGAAGCTTTAGTGAGGACAGTGGTTGTAAAAGTGATAACTAGTAAGCAATATATTTACAATTATTTGAAGCTATTGCTGATAAGTAGTGTAGAATTGTATTTCCAATTGTCTGTTTGTTTTGCTTTATAAGCGGTAGTAATGGTACAATTCCCCACTGGGATCACTCTATTTTATTTTGTAGCCTTATTGTGTTTTACGCCTTATTAGGTTTCCCTTTAAAAAATAAATTGTAACTTTACTCAGAGTAGGCATTTCAACCAAAGTACTTTATTTTACTAGGTGTTTCTTGACTACAATTTCTTTAAAGTAACGGTACTTTTATTGGGTATAATCTTCTAGTACTCTTTCCAGCCCAGATGGATAAATTAAGAGAACTGGATATTGTGATACTGGATTTTAGATCAGGACCTTTTTAAGGCTCCCCATATATAGTGTACAAATAATTTACTAATACAGCTCCTCAAATTTAGTTTCATGTACATGCGTACCTGTCTCTCTGCGTGCGGAGTCGTTGGGCCTACAAAGACCTTGATTAAAGGGCATCGCAATCCGGTTCCAATTTGGAAATTAAGATTCCAATGGAATAGTGTCTTTATTGGAATAAAATCCAATCATTGGTTTCAAATTTAACATGCCCAAGTTTTCCTTTCATGTGTTATGCTTGTTTGTTTGACTATGCTGTTTCTATTTAAATTGTAACTGGTGTGCCATCTTGGCCAGGTCAATCTCAAGGGACTTCCTGGTGAAATGAAGGGTAAATAAAAGTAAAGTTCTGGTTTCCGTAGCGGCCAGGCGCTTTTTGTATTGCAGCCATGGAGCACAGTAAGCGGCGCTCTAATGTTAGGCTGAAAAAGCCCGGAAAAACTGTAAATCACCACTGAATAAAACTAAATGTCCTCATCTGTAAGATAAGCATGTGACCCGTTTCAACTCCACCACTCAAAGGATCGGAATCAAGAATCAATAAGAACCGAAATCAAAGTCCTTTGAGTCAGCCTGCCAGCCCCCTGTAGTCCGCTCCTCATCTCTGTTTGAGGACAGCAGCTCAAGGCGACATTACTCACTAACACACCTGAATCTCCGGAGTTGCATTGTGGGCATCGATTTAGGTTTTTACTGAAAACTGTCCATCTTGAGAATTGACAATTGACATTGGGGTTTGGGGGTTAATATGAACATTCATAGTAGATGGTGTTGCATGATACTTGTTCCGTCCTCTGCATGAATCATGTGTTGTTGTTTTTTTTGGGGGGGATTTTAAGGCCTTTATACGTATAGGACTTGAAGGGGGAGAGAGAGGGGGGGAATGACGTGCAGCAATGGGCTGCAGGTCGGAGTTGAACCCACGGCCGCTGTGGCGAGGAGTATACCTCGATGTATATGGGCACGCTTTACCAAGGGAGCTGCCCAGGTGCCTGAATCATTATTTCTCAAAACAATATTTTCATTCAGTACCCAGTCTGCAGTTTGTAGGAGTGACTCAGTCCTCCCTCTCTCTTTCTCCCTCTGCCTACCTCTCTCTCTCTCTGTACCTCTTTCTGTTTTCCTGTCACTGTTTCTTGGAATGAGCTGCAGATTTACAAAAGCTAGACACTAGCAATTGTCTCTCATTGTGTGTTCCAATGCTCGTGTGTTTTTTGTGTTGCTCACTGATGCACAGTGTGTTTCTCATTTTGTGTGTGTGTGTGTGTGTGTCTGACAAATTGTCTTGGCTTTGCCACGTTGCCATTAGCATTCCCCAGCTGGACGGAGAGGAAAGGGCAACATCGCCCTGTCATAGAAAGAAGGGACTGAGAAGAGGCAAGACGGGGGGGGGGGGGGGGGGGGGGGGGGGGGGGGGGGGGGGGGGGGGGGGTTAGAGGAATAAACAAGCCAAAACAATACAGGGCCAAACGTTTGAGAATCGAAACAAGTAGTATGAATATGGATGAAGCGGCCGGGGCTGCTGAGCCGATCACTACATCATCAGAGACACCGCTGTGTTTAAAAACCTAACCGAATGTTAAATGGTGCTTAGTGGATACAACAAAGACTGCAGAGAGCCTGAAGTGGATGACTACACAACACATCTAGTTTTCTGACCTATTAACCTATCTTTAGACTGATTAAAAACCAAAACGGAGTGTACAAACTACCATGTTGTTTTTTATAGAGGTTACAGACCCCAATGTGTTTATTGCTTTGTTAATACTCTCAGATGTAATTCATGACTGATTGTGGGTGTCTTGTTTAATAAGCTCTGCATTTTTAATTCCAATGTTGTTGAAGACCTCTGGCAGTTCCAACTGATTGTTGATTCTTTAAACTATCTCTATTACATTCCACAGACTAAACATTGCCTTGTTGTCTGAAGACATATCCACTATTGTTGTGAAGTTGGGCACATCAAATACAGGAAGGAGTGTGTGTGATGTAAATTACATGATGATGACGATGATGTCCTGTTAACATGTAGGCTGCTATTTGTTTTGGACTAGGGTTGCGACTTTTTATGCGAAAAATGCAGGTGGGTAAAAACAATGACGCGTACAATACCAAAGGGCTAAAAAGAAAAGTATCAAGCTCATAGTAGCCTAATGTAGCTGAGTAAGAGTACAGTTTCTTCTTCACAAATCTACCCAAGTAAAAACTGTAGGGACTTTAAAACTACTCAGAGAAGTGTCATTTTTTTCACAAGCTTACTTAAGTAAATGTAACTCGTTACTACACACCTCTGCCGAGTTTATTGTTGCTCGACTAAAACAGCTTTTGAACGTACAGTTGTTCCTTCCTGAGGCTATTTTGCAGCGGCACCGTGGCGCCGTCCGGCCATGACAATTGTGATTGGTTTAAAGAAATGCCAACAACCCAGAGCACGTTTCTCCTTCATCCCATAATACTGTGTGGACTAGCCACACTAGCCAGACTGTTTGCTAAAAAAAGGAATTATTGTTGGTTTGGACATCAGGGCTTAGCATTCAATGCAATTCATTTTGTAGCCTTAATATGGCATTTAATTGAATAACAGTATTTCATCATGCCATTCTACACAAGTTCTTTTACTCACTAAAAATTATTTAAAGTATTTTTCTTTTCTTTCCATCCCTGCACTTCAGGCCCTTTCAGCTCCACTTTACCTGCCCCTGTCAGTGCTTTAGCTCCAACTAGAACGTTAGCTGCTTCAAATTCAGCTTTTTCTGTCATAAAAATACATTTGAAAAGCCCCCAAGAATGTTTTTTAGAAACATTTTAAATGTTTAAAATGCCATTTTTTTGTGATTTTTGGAAATAAACAGATTAAAACAATACACTGAGACATTGAAACATATCAAAGAGCCAATCGTTTATAAAATATTTAAAGTATTCAACTTTATCAAACACAAATAGAATCTGTTTTATCTTAAATGTCATCTTAACTGTTTACATTTTGTTAGTTTTCTTTATTTATTTTTTACTAATTAACGAATGCTGCAAAGCACAGAACAGATCAAAACATATTTCGGAGTGAAATTAGGGGACAGACAGCTAGTTGCCATGGCAGCAAAGAGTTTTTGGCAGGCGTGGAACGGGGTGGGGGGGCTCATATCTCTTCATTGGTTTCCGTTGATCTCAAGTGGACAATTTGTTCCTCTGAAATCACATGTACGCTTTGGGGACTACTACTTTTGAAAGGGAGCCTGCTTGGAGAATGTGTTGGTTAATCAGGTGGACTGAACAGCAGACAGGGTCACATAATGATGCTGAAAACCATCGTTAGCTTGTTAACTAGCAATCTTTTCCTTTTTTATGTTGCTTCATCTGCTGGTCGAGAAATTGCTTTGGGATTTGTTTTAATTTCTTCCCTCTGATCTGGGCCCTCCCGACTACTCTAGTGCTTTATGAAATACATTGTCTCAAGGTGTTTCATCCTTTCCTGAAGAGAGGTTATCCCGAGCTCTCTTTCATTCCTCTGAAGTGAATTGGACGTTAAAATCAAGCCCCCTGTAATTGGCAATACTCTTTACCAAACCAGGTTACTCTCCCGCCTCGATTGCAACTACTTCTGAAAGGTTATTTCAGCTGCCCAGGCGAACACATTCCTGTAGTTATTCTCCTTTAGTTTTCTTTGTTAGATATTGAAACCTCATCTTCACTCTTCCGTTTCATTCCCTCTGATTACACTCCACACTTTCTATTAACATTTTCTATACAGTTCTCCCAACCCTTATTGTGTGCTTTTTTTCTCACTTGATTCTGTGCTTTTCTACTAAGTCATGCTCATAAAAGAATTAGATTAAGTAATTCAAAAGTTCTTCGCCCATTCCTGTCCGCTTCCTTCTTCTATCCCATAATAACTGCCATCCTTAGATTTCTTCCACTCTTGGTAACAGATTCTGATCCTACTCAGAGTGAATTGCAAATTCACGCTGCCAACCTCCCAGTCAATATCAACTGATGCTCCTAGTCGCTTTCAACAGATTGTGCCTTTTTAAATACTAATAGGTTCCTGATCGTTTACTTTTCCTGGCTGAAAAGAGCAGGTGTGTGTGTCAGAACATATGCGTACAGGTGTGTATATCATCCTCTTCTCTCACTCCTTCTGGACCATTTGTTTCTTAAAAAAAGCTCCAACCCAAAACCCGGTGTCCTGCAGAAATATGACAAGCTAGTGATCATAATCTCACCCAGCACTTTAGAGGCCGTGATGCAGACTTCACTCCAAAATCACGGGGGAACATGCTTCACATCACCTGACCTCTAACTTAAAGTGCCCACTAGCAAATTCATCTTTTCAAAAAGTCACCTACCCAAATAAGTGCTCCTGTGCGGCTGAGGTCCTGGGGATATGGAAAAGAGATAGGAAAAGATTTCTTTCAAACTGATTCCAGGTCACTTGAGTGAAAATCTGATGGTTTTTGTGTCACCGTCCTAAACCCTGCTCCAGGTTGTCTGGTCCTGATGGGTGAATGGTGTGCTATGTGTTACGGATGTTGATTCGAGCCCAGATGTCTGTCACTGTAGTCTGAAACCTCCAGAGAATAACAAAAAGGCGACATTACCCTCTGATGGACTGGATAAGATAACTGGACTAGTACTAAAAGCTCAAAACACGTTACACACATGGTGTGGCTGTGTGTGTGTGTGTTAGATCTGGTTAGAGGGAGGTTAGTTTGTTTACTGCTTTTATTTTGGTGGTTCCTCCTTCTCCAAACCAATTAAATAATCTTCTCTTAAGGCTATTTGCTTTTAATTTATTTGAATACAGATTTTCACTATTACTTTTAAAGGAGCAGATTGTTTATATTTCACCTGGAGAATGTAATGTTTTCATGCATCCAAAAATGCTTTTATCCCTGTTGCGTAAAAAAGAAAATGCAGACATTGACCCGTGCAGTTTACAGAAAGCAAGACCTGAGAAAATGTGTATCTTCATAGAAATAGAAACCTTAAAAATAGTGCTTGCGCTGCTCATTGTATTCTTATTCTAGAATTTTGTTAACATGTTCTTACTTTTTTTTAATCAAAATACACTGATACATTCCCAGATTCAGTTTGTCATTTTCAGATACTGTAATGTGAAAGTAACAGAAAGCTATGATGATTGATTCACTATTTCCCAGGATGCTTTTCATGAAACCACATAGCAATGCCATAAACACATTGTTTTCAATATCAAGGCATAATAAATCCGCCTCCCAGTTCAGGATCATTTGGCCGTTGGTGTGCAGCTGTGTCTCTGTCTCGTGGCTGAATTGCATTCTCGTCTATTTTCTGCTGATGTGGTTGGAGAAATTGGTGTCTCTGCCTCCACTGTGATCAATTTCAAACCCTGTGTGAGTGTTGAATGTCGCAGAATGAAACTGAGGGGATATAATGCTGAAGCTATTACCTCTGGTGTTTACATCTAGTGATAAGAAAAAGACACCATTAGACGACAGAATTGTCTCCGAAAGAACAGATTCTTGTGTTGTGCAAAAGCAGGCTCTTATCATTATTATTATTATCATTATTATTATTATTATTATTACAAGGTGTTTTGTACTGTACATGCAGTCTGTAATTACCTCATGATAATATGCATGTGTGTATCTTAAGGTGAAAAAGTGAGGTATAGAGACAGATGGTTTATTTCAAGAGGGATGCCCTTGTGTTTGTGTTGGTACTTTTTGTTTTTATTTTTCAAGAAAAAGAACTTGGTAAAAGTCTTTTATTTAGACAAATAGCTACCACGGTGCCACTCTCTTAATCTTCAGACAGTCTTCATTGTGACGGTCGCTGATGGTCAGCAAGTGAAAGAATGAGATGGCAGATATAGAAATGAGGTTTCTGGTGACGGGCCTCGCGGATCATGCCGAGGCGAAGAGCTCACTGATTCAGTGCGACCTCGGCTGCTCCGTCACACGGAGAGCTGCCACTAGAGGTGGCTCAGGCCAAATTGGTGATGGTGATTGGAAGGTGAATGGAGACCTTTTTAGGGCTGAAAATCCAAGAAACGCTTGGATTGTAGCTCGGATACCCAAGAGAAACTCGAGGTGGAAAAGATAATTTAACTATTGATGGTTAAAATGGGAATATTCTTGACTATTGTTATTTTCCCCGGGATCCATATGTTCACCCAGACTGTCTACAGCCATGTTTCTTTTTTCAGTTTATGAGCTATTTTCCCATTAAAATACACTATATGTTCAAAGGTATGTGCACACCCACGAGAGGGCTGTTTCTCATGGCCGTGTTTTGAAAACCCAACATTTTATTTTATTCAAAATAGTAATTTAGTCATTTATTTAACGAGCACATGTGTATGGAAAACACCCACTAGCGCCAGACCTTCTCATCCGTCTGACTCACTAATGCGCTCTGTGGCTGAATGGGAACAAATGTAGCCAGGTTCCAACATCTGGTGGGAAAGCCTGACTCCAGAAGAGTGGAGACCGTTCTAGCAGCAGATTAATGCCCATAGTTTTGAAATGACATTTACAACCTTATACTTTTTAATACTGTACATTGGTATGCAGTTTATCCCAGTTGCTGCCTTTCCTAATGCTTTCTTCTCGCTCTTGCCCGCTCCCGTCCTCGGCTTTGCCTGCTCTCCTTCCTCTCGTTTGTTCAATCAGTCTTTTTCAGTAGTTTTTCCATCGCAGACAGCTGGATTTGGACGTAACTGCCAAAGAATCCAACAGTTTAAAGTCTGACATAAGCTGCCTGACTGGTGAGGCTGTATGTCACCAAACCCTCTGTGGGGGAACCGATTGACTGACCTGCAAAGTGTTTGTTTTACATTTTTGGTTTAGACGAATAACAAGAAGTACCACAAAAAAACAAAACCTATATATTATAAATTTTTACCTAATAAAACATCTTGAAAATGTAATATCTTGGCTAATTTGCGCATGTGTGAGATAACTACAGAAAATCTGATTTAAAAAAACAAACAGGGAAGAGTGTTTTTTTTCCCTCCTCTTTCTGAACATGAACCTTCAAATATTTGCTTTCCTGCTGTTAGTTTCGGTCTGGCCACATCAGTGTGACTTATTTCTGACTTTTTCCACCCAAGTGGGTCTAAAAACTAAGGAGCCGTATCAACATCGAACGGTTATAAATAAACCATAGTTGGTCTGTTGCAAATGGCAGATCTGTCATGTTCAATCTGATATGTTTCTGCCCAAGCGCAATTGTGGATCTAATATTAAAATGAAGTCTAGAATTTGGGGGTTTTAGAGTTTAAAGTTTACGCTAATCTTTTTCATCTTTATCTTCCTGAGGTGTTTTATTTCTACAATTGATACAAACGCACATTAGCGCACACAAGGTCCTACACTCCTACCGTGTGTGTGTGTGTGTGTGTGTGTGTGTGTGTGTGTGTGTGTGTGTGTGTGTGTGTGTGTGTGTGTGTGTGTGTGTGTGTGTGTGTGTGTGTGTGTGTGTGTGTGTGTGTGTGTGTGTGTGTGTGTGTGTGTGTGTGTGTGTGTGTGTGTGTGTGTGTGTGTGTGTGTGTGTTAGAAAGAGTGACAATTAGTGAGACATTAATGCAACTCCTAGATACTCGCAGAGACAAAGAAGTGCTCGGCTTGGTGTAATGAGCCACAGACAAACACAGAACAGTCTATTTAGATGTCTAAAGAGCGCCGAGGAACCCAACCGCAGAGCTGACAAGAGCTCAGCGTTCTGCTGACGCAGCCTGTTACTCCCAAATCATACAATACTGCCGCTTGGTCTGGGGCTCCCAAGAAATCCGCCTTTGGTCTATATGGAACGCTCCGGGCCGAGCAGCAGCTTGAACATGGTGCGGCTAACGGCAGCCGCCAATCGGAATATAGACTTCCGTCACACTGGCAGATCCTAGAGGAAAACATAAAATGTAAACTTTTGTTTCTACCAAAACATTTGTTCTGAGGACAAGCTCATAAACCCCGTTGCTGGGTTGTCTATCGTTTTTAACATAACGTTGTTTGTACATAGAGACCAGTTAACATTAGCTGCCTGTCACACATGAGATGCAGCAAAGTGCCCAGGTCGGAATCAAGTAAGCAGCCCCTGCATCAAGGAGTAAACCTCTATATGTCATCTGTATTTCACAACTTTTCATTTTAAACAACAATAGATTACTTTTTTCCCTTTACCCTAAAAAATCAACAGGGCAGCTTATTGGCATGAAACAATTTGGGGAATTAAACCCTTTTTTTAAGATTATGTTTGCGGCGTTTTGGGGCCTTTATTTGACAGCTGCTTTGCCATTCATGTGCAACCATCTGGACAATATTTTATCCTTTGTGTCCCTATATGGAACTTGAGGAAGAGATTCCATCCTTTTTAGGGGGTAATAAGTGGAATTATGAATGTTAATAACATTGTAGATATATTTGGGAATAAATTGAGAAATGTTCATGTAAAGTCTCTGTAATTGTATGTTCTTTTATTTAAATCCCTACAAAGAAAGAAAAAGACTCAATGATAGGAAGCCTCCACTTTGAAGGCTGAAAGCAGAGAAAGGCACAAAGGAAAAGACGAGATTGACAGTTATGATGAAGAGCTAAATCTGGTGGGAACAACCTTAGCTGGAGAGGAACAGGATGATTTCAGCATTCAGCGCTTTAGAAGGAGGAGAAGAAGATTACAGGATGAAAGACTAGGGAGGAATGTAGAAGGGACTAAATCCCTAATCCAGGTATTTATAGATATATTCAAGCAGATACCAGCCGTTTACCATGAAATGAAGCGGAAATGTCAATCCTTGGCAACATGGGAGGATATGAGCAGCTTGTAATGAAAAAACGTGTGCAGTAAAGAAGGAATTTAATAGTGATTAAGGGGGAAAAGCCGGGTTGGAACTAAAGATGTCATGAGAACTGATACTACGACACCTTCTGGTTCTAAAATGACAAAACAGCAACAAGGCCCATTTTTTGAAGCACCGTTGGCGACTATGCCAGTGTTAGCAACATCGGTGCTGCGACTCTTCCGGAACAGATGGGGGCAGTATACGCTTCAAATGGGTTCCAGTAATTACATTTGTAAGTAGGAGGTGACAAACAAATGGCCGAAATCATACCCTTCTATTTCCGGTACATATCTTTCGAAAAACTATAAACAGGAGTCAACTGAGATAGATTCTTCCCGACCAAAAAACGGCATGTTAACTGCAAACTCACCGTCTCCTCTTTCTGATTTACATCAGATTTTCCATCTTTCAAATACATCTCCACTATTTACCACGGGTTTGGGATGTCTCTGCTCACGCCACTGTTAGAAACACTGTTGTTGTTTTTGCGCAGTAGCTTTTAAAAAGATGCCTTGAAGTCTGGATTGGGTCTGAGGACAATAGTTTTTGCACAATGGCCATTCACTGCACTTATGATGTTCTTTGCTCTATTGCACGTTTTTTTGTCTTATGACATTTTGATATTTTTTCCAATATTTTAATAAAAGATTTAATGTTTCAAGATAAATTACATGGAAATCTTAGAAAATCACTTTTATCCTATTCCTTTTTCAATAAGGATCAAACGCAGGTATTGTTTCACTGGAGAAGGTAGTGTGTTATTTCACTCAATACCTTTTTAAAAGTTTACCCATACCCTGCCCTACCTGTAAAAGTTCAGAAGAAGATTTTTAAGATTGAGACTGCATGGGACAGTCTCTAGCTAATATCTAGCTTCCACACATACTCTGTACCTTTTTTATTTTATTTAATTTTTGTAACTGTAGCGGCCTGGTTGTTCTAACCACCGTTGTTAGCTCTAGCAGCGTATTTTCTGTTGCTCTCTCCCTTTTTTAACAATACCCGCCGTCCTTGATTAGCTGTGTCAAGCTTCAAAGAAAACTCACTAAAGTGTCCACTCATCCACATTCCACAACGCTGTAAAAAACTGTTCTCATTTATCTATAGTTTTGAGAAAGTTTGCTTCTCCCACGCCAAAAGTCTGCTTTCAGGTTAGAATCCACAACTCAGTGTCTGCGATCCTTTGTGTGTGTTGTAACCCAAGCTTTTCTGTTTGTTTTGATAGCCGGTTCCACAAGAAAATTATTTAGGAAAAGTTTTCAACTGGACGTTTCAGAACCAATTTGTGTTTCAGTATCAAACCATTACCTCAGAGGAAATTCATACTTATTGACTTGGAGACAAATGTTCCATGACTTTGAATAAATAATATCTTTACGTGTCTGCTAGACATGTAAGTAGGCATATGTTTGCTAACATTCACCAGATCGACTTTATACACGGACCTATAGGATTATTAGAAACACCATAATACTGTGTTTGACCCCCTTTTGCCTTCAGAACTGCCTTAATCCTACGTGGCATTGATTCAACAAGGTGCTGAAAGCATTCTTTAGAAATGTTAGCCCACATTGATAGGATTGCATCTTGCAGTTGATGGAGATTTGTGGGATGCACATCCAGGGCACCAAGCTCCCGTTCCACCACATCCCAAAGATGTTCTATTGGGATGATATCTGGTGACTGGGGGGGGGGGGGGGCATTTTAGTATAATGAACTCATTGTTATGTTCAAGAAACCAATTTGAAATGATTCGAGCTTTGTGACATGATGCATTATCCTGCTGGAAGTAGAAATCAGAGGATGGGTACATGGTGGCCGTAAAGGGACGGACATGGTCAGAAACAATGCTCAGGTAGGCCGTGGCATTTAAACCATGCCCAATTGGCACTAAGGGGCCTAAAGTGTGCCAAGAAAACACCCCCCTGGACTGCAACTGTCCAATTCTGGTGAGCTCTTGCAAATTGTAGCCTCTTTTTCCTATTTGTAGTGGAGATGAGTGGTACCCGGAGGGGTCTTCTGCTGTTGTAGTTAACCCTTCCAGTGTTCGCCTACTTACTAAGAACCACAGAATATCCATGGATCATATCCAGAAGAAATTTCCACATAAGCCAATTTCTTTTAAATATGTTAAATGGTCCCTCTGGCGGTTTTATCTCAAATGAAATGTATCTTTGAGGAACATGCGACAAATACCACAGAAATGTGGAATTAAATTATATCCATCTCATCTTTCTTCATGCTAAATTGATACAGACCCTCTGGGAGGTTTCTTTTTCTTAATGAAGCAGCTCCGGTTTTACAATGAAGATAATTTGTAGTGAAATGACCTACCTATGTGTCATATCGTTATCTGCACAGGGATAAAAAAAAAATTGGGTGATTTGATGAGAAGAAAAAGGAAGGGAACATAAAGTCAAGCCAAGAAACGGGAAATGTGGGA
Source organism: Etheostoma cragini (assembly GCF_013103735.1). Lineage (NCBI taxonomy): Eukaryota > Metazoa > Chordata > Actinopteri > Perciformes > Percidae > Etheostoma > Etheostoma cragini. The sequence goes on from NC_048425.1 coordinate 3,629,041, forward strand.
AGCGAGATAAGGTGGAAAAAGTTAAAGAAATCAGCTAATGGAACTGTAATTTAAAAGAAAAGGACAACGTGTGAGGGGAAAAGGGTGAGTGGAAAAAGTGGAGGAAAGGGAATACAATTAAGAAGGTAGTAGAAAAAGAGAGGAAAGAATGAGAAAAACAACAAGAGGAGTAAACAAAGGAACACAGATAAATAAAAGAGGGTGAACGAGGAAGGCGATAAGAGAATAGGAAGCAAATTAAAGCAATAAATTACCCAAAATAGGAATTAATGCAAGAGATCCACGACCAGAGGATATGTTATCTTGTTAAACTTTCACACTTCAAAAGACTGCCCGTCTCTCCTTCCATACCTTCTGGAGAATCTTACCAATACCTAGCTCAGCAGAGGGGAAAGCCTCAAATGATCACTCCTGCTCAATACCTCCTCCCTCTGCAATAACTATCATCTTATTATTTTTTGAATATGGAGTAATTGGGGGTCATGACGCCTGGTTAATAGAGCCCGGCTTATAAAGGATGTTCAAGGGCAATACCGATACCAATATTTGTTTTTAAAAAAATCTGATATTCTGGTATATTGGCAGATATACAGTATATTTGAAAAAAATAATAATACATCACTTTTTTTGTGTTTTGTGTGGCAAGGCACCTTTTTAAGACTGCTGTGATATAAAAGCAAACCTTGCTGCAGAACAGAAACAATATTGTTTTTTTATATTTTATATATTTTATATTTATTTTTTATCTGGCCTTCCTGTCATAATAGAATCATAATGCTGACTTTCACTCTTTTTGTCAACATTGTTGAGGACGTGGTTGTCTTTTTTGAATAGAGACGTGGTCCCCCCCCTCTGCTGGTTGACGTCATGGAGCTTAATTTGTAAAAAAGATTTATGGTAGGGAACGTGGTGAGGCCTATTATTATATACTTTTATCCGGTTTTGGATTGAGCCATGGATTACGAATATGTTTCTCAATTTAAAATTTTTAATTTGTCAAGTGAAGAAAGCCTCAGTATGTCGCAGGTTATTCATAGTCCCACTTAGTTTTGTGTGAAACTTCTCAGTGAATTACATATCTCTCACAATTTACGTCAGCTTGCTTGATGCTAGCTAGCTTAGGACTAACACATGTAATGTCTGTTTAGAGTATGTATATTGTGTGTAAATATTAGTGTGTATATTTTTTTTGGGTTGTTTTGTGTGTAAGCACAGTGTGAGCAACGATGCTCCAAAGAAAAATTCCTTGTATGTGTCCTAATCCCTGGCAATAAAGCTGATTCTGATTCTGGTTATCTCTTATCTATTATGTAGTCTCGCCTTGTCAGACCTTCCTCCACAGCGCTGCAGAGGAGGGTCTGGCTAGTCCACACAGCATCCTGGAAAGGGAGAAAAACATGCTCTGGTTTATTGGCATTTCTTTAAACCAATCACAGTCGTCTTGGGAGGTGCTAAGCGCCGCACGGTGCAATGGTGCCCCTGCAAAATAGCCTTGGGAAGGAACTTGTCTTGGTGCAAAAGAAAACTCAGTCAGAATTCCTAGATAACTTTCTGGATTTACAGCAATTAACCATAGTCCTTAGAAATCCACTGGAGTTTAAAATTCCAACTCAAAGAGAGCCCACGGTAAATTATCTTTTAAACTGACAGACACCATAGGTGTAATCCATGGCTCAATTCAAACAGGATCCAAAAATAGTTTCTCTCCCAGTTCACTAACATGCATATTTCTTTCTCCAAATGAAAGTCACATGAGGTCCACAGGAAGGGGAGGGACTATGCAGTTCTATAAACTTTTTTGCAATTGTCAATGGGTGTGCGTGCGTGCGTGTCTGTCTGCCTCATCTTGAATACATGAGTGTTTGCCTAAAGGTTTCAGAGTTGTCTTGCAGACCTAAAAATGTTTTCCTTGCTCACCGCGTTGTGAAGACAATACGCATAAATCTGATTTATAACAAAGCAACCGAAGTGAGAAAAATGTGTCAAACGGTGTGTGTATGCCACGTGTGTTTGTGTGAGACGCTTATGGCCACTAAAGCAAATGATTTCTAGTTCAGGCCCAGAAGAGGAAGATTAAAGCAATTTACTCTTGCGACTCTCAAAGATACTTGACTTCTTTCTCCTTCACTGCAACTAAGGTATCAACAGATGCTGACTTCAGTGATTTTTCATTTTGTTCCGAGCCCAGAGCAAAAGACTGATGAAGCCAAAAGGTGGACACACAGGCAGGAAATAAAAGAAGCGAAACAAAGATGGAGATAGAAAAACCTTTTAGTTGAAAAGAAGGCAGACGCAGTTGAATCTGACATATGCACACACATAACAGGCCATAACAGTGACTCATTTTCTACTCCCAAGGATACATTTTTTTAATACCCAAAAGAAAAGTGTGAAACTCAGAGGAATAGCGATAACAAAGCAACCTTTATTCAAAGCTCATGACACGTTTCTGGAGGAATAGTTGAGGGAACAGAAAGTGAATCATGACTGCATGATTCAACTGCTACTGTGCTACTATGAATGTTTAGGGTTGGGTATCATTTTTTAGTTTAGTTTTTTTTGTAGGTTTTGTTTTTGGTGCTAAAGCGATACTTTTCAAAATGGTGCCGATGCCTCAACAGCTTGTACCGGATGATGTTCTGGGCATTGTCGGACCCATGCAGCCACTTTCCTGAGTGCGATCGCAAGACTGCCAAGTCCACAGCAGCCCGTGGCGTTTTTTGTGCGAGCCTGTCTCCACCGCCTCCTCCGGCAGGTTGTCAACTGTGTTGTTTGGAATGAAAGGGACGCTGAGTAACACGACGAATATCGCTCATATACTTTTCTTTTTTTTTTTGACGGCGCCTTGCATTTCCTCTGTCTGTCTGTCTCTCTCTCTCTCTTTGTACCAGGAGTCCCGCCTCCCCACACAAAGACACTGACAAGAGGGCTAACTCCTCGTTACACTGAGGAACCGACAGTGGTCAGGCGAAAAAAGACTGTTAGTGACTAGCTGGTGGACCATTTAGCCGCTGTTAAAGCCACACATTTTCCTCAGTTGGGAGACACCAAAAAACAAATCTAAGACAGTGAATACTATTGGACTTACATTCCTCAGGTGGACAGAAACAAGACTGTCCGCAACTGCTGGAAGCGTAAATAATACGGCTGTAACGATTCACCACACCCAGGGTTCGGTTGGTATCTCGATTTTTGACCCACAAGTAGATACAAACCTTGATTATTTTATTATTTATTTATTTAGTTTTTTTTGGGGGGGGGGGGCACATGGCATTGTTTTGTCATTGATTACATCCCACTTTGCAAAACAGTTAAACAGCTTATTTATCGATATTGATTGATTTCATTATCAATTGATCCAACACCAAAGATTAATTTATTACCTTAAAATAATGTTTGTTTCAGTGGTTCATTAACTCATTGGAATGAGACATAAGAATAATGGTAATGGGAACATTAATGGACAATTGTGCTCCCAACCTGTAGGGGGAACAAAAAGGAAAAGTGCTTTGGTGTCTACTGTAAAGGTGCTGCTTGACAAGTAGCCATTGCTAATGTAATTCTTGGTGGGTGCCGTGAGATTACAACACCGTTGAACATGCTCAAATATTTTTAGTAGGATCGTTTTGAACTTGGTTTAAAAACTCTGGGCTAGCACACAAATGATGATTGTTTAGATAGACGACTAATCTAATGGTAATTTAACTAGCTAGCACACCCCTGTCTTCTGCTTCAGTCTCCCGGTGCTGCAAGGCTTCAGTTGGGATGAGAGCTGACAACAGCCCCGGGGACACATCCACAGTCAGCCCCCAGCCAGCTAGCAG
>NC_048425.1:3632964-3684418 GCF_013103735.1 Etheostoma cragini
GCCATCCACTACCATTACAGCCCCAGCCCGGGGACAAATCCACAGTCAGCCCCCAGCCAGCTAGCAGCCATCCACTATCATTACAGCCCCAGCCCGGGGACACATCCACAGTCAGCCCCCAGCCAGCTAGCAGCCATCCACTACCATTAAAGCCCCAGCCCGGGGACAAATCCACAGTCAGCCCCCAGCCAGCTAGCAGCCATCCACTACCATTACAGCCCCGGCCCGGGGACACATCCACAGTCAACTCCCATCACACATCCGTTAGTGTCACCGTTTGTGAAACAGTGTTTTATATCCCTGCATTAAAGATGTGTTACAAACGAACCGGAACCTCCTCCTACTAATAATCATAGTGCATTAGCACTTGTACAGCTTTAAGGATAAAAAGCCACAAATAGGGATGATGACTCTTCTCACATCAGGTTGTGTAACATTGACGAGGCGGAAAGGTTCAACAGAAGCTCACTAACAATGGCAGTATTCAACTTCAGCGTGAGTCATTAAACAGTGAGTCAGCTCTGAGCTGCAACAAACTCGGCAGTGTGTGCTCTTTAGGATGCTCAGTTTTTAAGTTAAGTGTCATGGTAAATGTATGTCCTAGGCTTTTGTTACCTACTGTACATGTGGTCCAATTTTCACCAGTGTTTTAGTCCTGATTTATTCCAATATTCACGTGTTTAGCCGGGTTTTGCTCTAACATTCAGTAATAATTTTAGTCCTGTTTTAGTCCAGTGTTGTACTAGTGTTTTAGCCAAGTCTCGGTCCAATATTATGGATATTAAAGCCCTGTAGTGGTCTATTTTGGTATTCACTGATAGTTTAGAACAGTATTTTTTTAATAATTTTATTTTATAGTCCTTGTTTCGTCCAATATTACCTGCTGCTTTTGCGTTTTAGGCGTAATTCATTTTTTTTTTCTTCAAATGAATTGGTGTCCTGGGGCTTTGCTGTTTGCTGGTGTTGTAGCCTGTTTTTTGTCCATTATTGAACCGTGGTCCCTCATAAGCTGTGTCACAATGGTGGTTAACAACTAGTTCAATCAGCGGTGTTTGCACAGCTTGACCAATCACAAACATCTACTAGAGCTGCATATTTTACATAAGGAGAGCACACTGTAATTTTACATAAATATGAGGAACACATGGTTTTACAGGCAAAACACAATACAGTCGCTGCTTCCTGAAACAGGATGGAAAGCTGACTTTGTTAAAATGGGGCGTATCAATATCACTTCCTCATCAGTCACGCACAATATCTGACTTGACTTGTTCTTCCCGTAAGCTGTTGTTGCTTTAGCCTGTTATTTTATTTTCTACCCTGGCAGTGGTAAGGCAAGGCAAGGCAGCTTTATTTGTATAGCACATTTCAGCAACAGGGCAATTCAAAGTGCTTTACACAAAATCATTAAAACAGATAAAACACAAGTACAAACAGTTAAAAGTCATAAGCATTAAAAATCATTAAGACACATGAATATACAGTTGAAAACAAAATAGAAACATAAGGACACATAAAACACCAGAATAAAAGTTACAGTGCAGCATAAGAAAGAAATGAGCATTAATTTAAAGCAAGGCAGCATCAAAAAGGAAGGTCTTCAGCCTTGATTTAAAAGAACTGAGAGTAGCAGCGGATCTACAGGTTTCTGGGAGTTTATTCCAGATATGAGGAGCATAGAAACTGAAAGCTGCTTCACCCTGTTTAGTTCTGATTCTGGGGACAGAAAGTAGACCTGTCCCAGATGACCTGAGAGGTCTGGGGGGGGTCATAGTGTAGTAGCAGATCAGAAATGTATTTTGGACCTAAACCGTTAAGGGATTTATAAACTAGCAAAAGTACTTTGAAATCAATTCTTTGAGACACAGGAAGCCAGTGTAAAGACTTCAGAACTGGAGTGATGTGATCCAGTCTAGGTAGCCATCTGAGAGCACATACAAAATATGAAAACACAATTCAAATATGCGCATTAGCAACACACGGCTCAGGAAGCCGACCCTTACGAAATCTCTTAGGTTAAACTCACTCAGCAAACATTTGAATATGTTTTTATATTTATTAACTTAAGGGCGAAATTACCATCACCAAACCCACCAGACTCCATTTAAATAATAAGTAGGCCTACTTTTATCATCATAAAACACAAATAGCATATACTTAATTCCTTTTGCCTAATATCTATATCTTTCATAAAGATACCCATTGGGGAGCGTTAACTGGATTGTCTGTTTCTAAATGTTCTAACTTTTATGGGCACATCTCTCTCTTTCTCTCTCTCTCTCGCTTCAGTGTTCTACTGGAGTTTTAGCCCTTTAACCCAGTATTCAGTGATGGTTTACGCCAGTTTTGGAAGCCCTGGTTTAGTCCAATATATTTACTGGTGTTTTTGCCCTGGCTTTGGTCTTTTGTTTGATGGTATTTCAGCCTTTGTGTGCACTGCTCTGTGTAATATTCCTCATTTGACAACACTTGACTAGACTTTGGTAATGTAAATGTGCGCAAGTCTGAATTGACAGCATTCACGTCATGCTGGAATGATTTTCTGCTACTTCTCATACTTTCTTTTGTTTTTCTAAAACACCAATGCTCAGGCTATCAGACAACATTCCTTTTCTATTATAAACTTTTTCTATTAAATGTTCATTTTTTACATGCCATTGCTCCTGACATTCTGCTTAAACTATATAAACAATGTATATACGTATGCTCCACAGGGTCATTGTGTGGGTAATACACTGTGGTGAAAGAAGGATGGGCAGTTTGTTTTCATACCTGCAGTGTCTGACTCTCATTCTCTATTATCGATTCTTCACTTGTTTAACAAATACCGGCTCTTATTTATTAGAAGCATTATGTCACTGTTTTTGTAATAATGGCATAATTATGTTTTTTTTCCCCCCCGTTTTGTGCCACTTAATAGTCACAGCGTTGTCTCTCTTAATTAGATTTTCTTGTCTCACTTTCTTTCAGGGGTTTTTCTTCTTTTATTTTCCTGTCCGCGTTTTACAGAGATGAAAAGAAAACCTTCAACAAGCTTTGTGTAACGATATGAAAGATATACATTACAGGTACATATTCTTTTCCTGGAACCATTTTCTCTTTGAGTCTTTTTCTTTGGTCAGTCAGAAAGGAATCAAATAATGTAAGTACACATAACAAAAGAGACACAATAAGACTTATGTAAGAAAGTATTAGTCACCCAAAATCAATAAAAATTGGCACTTTTTAATCCAAGCTTCTGGACTGATAGAAATATCAAGTTTTAGTATAATCAAAGTGAGTAATATTTCTCACCATAAAAGAGGCAGAAGGGAGTGACACAAAAAAAAGTGTGTCTACGTCAGGGAGAGAAATCCCCTTTATTGTCAGAAGGGGGTTTCTCACCCCTGCATCAGATTAGTTTTTTTGTCATGTTTTTTTTGTTTGTTCTCTGTGAGAAAAAGTCCACAAGCAAAAAATTCACACCACTGAGACTAAGATAATACTAACACCATAACAGCCACGGAATAACAATGCGGCTGTTGCTTCAGGCAGCTTGCTAGTTAGTTTTCCGATCAGCCACCCAGAACACATTGGAGGGCAGGTTTGTCAAAACTGATCCGCTGTGGCCTGCTGGGATAGCAGCCCCGTTCATGTGTGAAAATGTAAAAGAGATGAAAAAAAGGTACAATTAGGTTTCATTTCAGAGATTTGTTAACCTTTTGAAGGGCATTTAAGGGCTATGCAATGTTCAAAAGCCATATACACACATTTGCAGGTTCATAATTGTATTTAGAGTTTGTACCAGTATAGGTTTATGTGGTTTAATTTTCAAAAAACACTATTTTTGTTGTACTGCACATTGTCAGTAAAGTGTTTTACTGACAATGTCAGTAAAATTCACTCTCACTCAGTCAAACTGTTGAGGTTGAGTCTCGAGTCCCCAGTGTTCGAGTCCGAGTCACCAAAGAAGAGTCAGAATCGTGTCACCATTACCTGAGTTTGAGGTCGAGTCTTGAGTCCCCAGTGTTCGAGTCGTCAAGGTTGAGTCTGTGTTGAATTCCAAGACTGCCTACGTTTCTACACTCTTGCATCTTTAAAGAGCTGATATGCTAATAAAAAAAGGGTATACATTAAACAAAAATTACACCTCCGTCATGATTGCAAAGGGAGTTTATTTACCGACTTTTTTGTAAACCACATTTACACAATCCGGGGCGCATTTCTCTGCATTTTCCAAATGTGAACATGTAGTAGGAGACACAATAATAATGCACTGCAGTTGCAAATATCAATATCAATTCCTTTGTTACAAGAGTAGTGAAAGCAAGAGCGAGAATGCACCGTTAAGTGAATGACGTCAGTGAGTGTGTTGCCAAGCAAGGAGAGCGAGCGGTAGCGGTTCCCGACTGAGAAGCGTATGTGTGGCAGTGAGGAAAAAGCACATGAAAAAAAAAAGGGATCCCAAAGACAATGTAAAGGGAGTTTACAGTCAACATTAAAAAAGAAGCTTCTCAAGACTTGGTGGCTTCATCTTATATTAATACTGTTGGTGAAATAAAGGGTGTTACCCCCAAAAGAACATCAACCCTGGATCAAACGTCTCCCCAGCAGTCTTGGAGCCCAAAACAGGAAAAGTGTAACATCTTTTATCAAATGTTTGTAACCTATTGACTCAGAAATTTCATCCAACTTCCGATTTTATATATCCTTTTAGGTTGAGTCTCAAGTCCTCAGTCTGCGAGTCCAAGTCAAGTCACGAGTCCAGAGAATAGATTCTCCAGTTGGACTAGAGAATAGAGACTTAAGTTGGACTTTAGCTTAACAGGTTGCACGTTGTAAACAGCCGTGTCTCGCTTGCCTGCTCCTCTGCTAACGTTAGCTGTTAGCAGGGACCAGTTGGGCTCACTTTACTGGCTGTGTCTCAATTGTTTTTGCGAGTAACCAACTCAGGTACTCTAGCTATATAATCCAATGTGAGTACACAAATGTTGAAATGACATAAAATTCACTACATCCCTTGTAGCCGGGATAAATTAGCCTGAAGGTAATGCTTAGCTACCTAAGCTGCCAATATTTACCCGGGGTTTGTAATGTCTCTGGTCACACCACAGTTAGAAACACTGTTGTTGTTTTTGCACAGTACCTTTTGAAAACATTAGATTAGATTCAACTTTATTGTCATTACACATGTGCAGGTACAATGCAACGAAATGCAGTTTAGATCAGGGCCGCAGCTATTTAAAGTGCCGCCACAAACATGCCTGGAAGTTTGGAATGTGTCTAGGCGTTGCACTATGACCATTCGTTGCACTTTATTATGTTATTCTATGCTCTTTTGCACATGTTTTGTACGTAATGACATTTTGATATTTTTCAAATATTTTAATAAAGAAGTTCATGTTTCAAGTTAAAGTAAATAGAATTTTAGAAATTTTGTAGATTTTTTTTTTTTTCGTGGTTTCGACATCTGTATCGAATGGTGTTATTTTACTGGGATTGACAGCGATTACTGAATGTTTGGTATAGAGACATCCCTATTGGCTACAGAGTGAAACATTCGTTGGGAGTCGCACCACAAGCCAGTCAGATGCAGGCATGAGGGCGTGCCACACTAGCAGCTAGGTGACCATCATAACGTATTACAAAGTGATGCACGTTTGTCACGGACGTAAAAGCTGGACTATAATAGAGCAGTTTGTGAACAGTGTTTTCTCTGGAAAATGGTAAGTCCCTTTGGGGTGGTCTTTGTAAACCTATAACATGCACAGAAAGATATATATATATATATATATATATATATATATATATATATATATATATATATATATATATATATATATATATATATATATATATATATATATATATATATATATATATATATATATATATATATATATATATATATATATATATACACACACACACACACACAAAGTTGAGAGAAAAAGGCAAAAGCATAAAATGAGCACTTTAAGTTACTCTTTAATTTAATAGACAAATGACTCTGAAGAATCCCATCTGTGAATATTACAACATTTTATTGCGATTCAATTCCTAAAATGTTTTTGCTCTGTAATTCTACTTTTCATTTTTTTTACACTGAAAGAAGAGAGCTCATATCAAACACAGTTAATGAGACATTTGGGTACGGAAACCCTAAACTGTAGTTTGACATTTCCAGTTTATGCTTCCCTCAGGACGTAGAGCGAAATAACTAGAAGACAGAGTAAGGGGGAGGGGAAGAAGTGGATCATGCTTTCACCACTGTCAAACACACTGTTACCACCAGTTGTTGAGGTGGTTCGGGGGCGTGGTGTTGGTGGTGGTGGTGGTGTTGTTGTTGTTGTTTGACATTGAAAGAACTTGTCAATATCAACTACTGTAGAGATGTAGTCAACGAAGCTGGGAAGGCTGCTGCCAGTGATAATGCTGTTGATCCAATCCTGGTACTCGGACACGCGGGTATAAACTCCAGGAATCATAGGTAGGCCACAGCCTTCACCATAACTCACAACTCCACCCTGGATCCACGCAGACCCCTGTTTGGTCACCAGTGGCCCCCCTGAGTCTCCCTTTGGAAAGAAATTGATTCTTATTAGGATAGTATTAGGTATCTTTTAGGAGAAGCCCTGTCTCGGGAAGCAAGGGAAAACGGTTAGCATACATAAAAAAACAGCAAAACATTTTTGGCATTCCATAAAAACTAGGGTACACTAGGGATTGGCATGATTAATCAACGATTAAGAATTTCATCAAAAATAATTAAACATTTGTCAATTAAACTAATGCAGGTTGCATAGTGTGGTGGGAGTCTTGAAGAAATGAAAGGAATTTAACTGTGCGGCACCAAGTGCACATTTTACCACCCGGGGGCAACATTTGACGCATGCTCAGTTACCTGCATGTTTCCGTTTTGATTTCAAAAGTAATCATGAAGAGATCACGGCGAAGTATGGCTTGGGACCGTTTAGATTAAAAAAACAAAAAAACAACATAGTTTACTGCAAACACTGCGATGTTGTGTATAAGTACAAGACGGCCATGACTTAAATGATGTACCGCTGAAACAAAGTGCATCGACCCTGGTTAATGTCGGTGGCGGCGGTGCATCCTGCTCTCAGTCTCAGCCTAGCATCAAGTCGGCGTTAGCATGGAGGAGCGGCGGTGGAGACCGGTGGGGCGGCTATCAACAGCCCTGGGGTAGAAGAGGCTGTGTTGTATGACACGGACGAGGGGAGTGCAAACACTGGCAAAGTTAGTGCAGTTGTAACTGTCCATATCCCGGCAACGTCAGTCCCCTCAGAGCGGGTGTTTTCGGTTGTTGTTCTTGTAGTAAAGATCTCATCGACAAAAAAACACACAGTGTTTTTGTATTTTGATTGCTTTTTAGTTTACAAAAAGTTAATGAATTTTAATATAAAAAATATTGATGATTAATCAATTGTCGATCATTAATTCTCCCAACAATCAACTAAGAAAATGTAATCAAATGCCCATCCCTAGACTACACACAAAGGGGTAGTTACCTGGCACGAATCCTTCCCTCCAGCTTGGACCCCAGCACACATCATGTTCTGGGTAAGATCACCATAGTTGCATCTGCACTCATTGTTTCCTACTATCGGTACCGCTACCTCCTGTAGGATGTCAGCAAGTGAACCTAAACCCAGATATTTCCAAAGCTCATTTTAGTTATTTGAATTGGTGTGCAAAAAGGACAAAATACATCTGTATCCATCATTGTGTGATTTAAAAAGGAACTGTCTGAGCTTACTATTATCCGTAATGCCAAAACCAGTGACCCAGCTTTTAACCCCAGTGTTGAAAGTGCTGTTTTCTGAGGCCAAGCAGATCGGTTGTATGTAGTCTGTAAAAGTCACAGGCTCCAACAGCCGCAGGAGACATATGTCGTTGTCGTAGCGGTTGAGGTTGGTTAGGCCGTATAAATGATGGCATTTGATCATACTCAGATTCCGTGACACTGCGTTTGAGTTTGGACCCGACAGGCTCTGGAGGCCCAAATGCACTACAGTTCCAAGGTCAGTTCTTGAAGACAAAGAAGTAAATGGAGTACATTTTAAGTTTGTCACTGTTACAATTGAGTTGTTCAGGTGTTAGTGCTTTTGGTCTTATTTACACTCATATAAATATACAGTCTGTTTCTGGATACATTTGTCTTGATAAGTGGCAAGTGTAGAAGAGTGGCATCAGTTTTCTCATCTGAGTTTGTGTCTGTAGATTCATGTTTCTCAGGGAGACACTATGAGTGTTGAATTGTATCATTACATCGATGCATCACAATGCAAACTCGTATGATTCTGCATTGACGCTGTAACAGACAATAATCACTTTTTGCCTATGATGTTGCTTGTTGATTTTCAAGTAAACTGAATTTGTAGTACAACCTGAAGCCAGATGTAGGCTATCAATCCAACAACAAAATGAAGTCAATTTCAGGAGGAATACAAAAATAAATCTTAAAGTAAACAAAGCAAGTGCAAAAAGAGTAGCCTATATTTGTTTTTAAGAGCAGTAGGTAAAATAATGAACAAGCTCTTATTTAACATCCAAGTTCTTCTCCCTTTAATCTTACAGTAAATAAAAGTGCAATTTTCGCAACGTATGAACTCAGATATATCAAATAAATCCTACAATAAAAAATGAACATATAAAGTATATAAAAAAACTATAGTAGCTATACTACTAGTAGTAGTATATAGCTGGTGTATAGGCTGAAATGTACTGTTTGTCACAATATGGATTTTAGGCCATATTTGTTTATATAACCTTTTTGTTTTTTTCAGTAGAGTTTGCAAAGCAGGAGAATCTTGACACTACTGAGGCTTTTGAGTTTTTGCCTCATTGGTGTCTTTGCATATATGTATGTTTACAATATTATTGATTACAGCATGCTGTCCCTGATAGAAATGTGATGTTTAAAGACACATGTTGTGTATTGCTTGTCTTTATTAATAAAAGCTAACCATAGCTAAGCATAAGGTTTATATTGTAATTCTGGCAGTAAGTGACACTTACTCCTTCAGGCAGTGAGCGGCTGTCAGAACCCATTGGTTGGTGATCAGGGACCCTCCACAGAAGTGACGACCATCATCCTGCAAACTGACCTGCCAGGGCCAATTTCCTGGAGGTGCATCTTGACCTCCAACAATTCTGGTGTTGAAAACAGCCTGTCCACATACTGCGGGGCAGACGAGAGTTAAATATAAAGGAAATGCAACAAGTCCTCAATATAGATGACAAAGGAAACAAAAATTGAATGAACCTCTCATGATGCTTACCTGCCAGCTTTGAATTACATCCTGAAATTTAGAACACAGACAGACCTAGGTCATGCAAAACTCTTTAGGGTGAAGCCGATAATGCACAGAAGCAGATGCATTTGTGAGCACATTCGTAACTGTGGTTCACCTACTTCTAGAAGAAATCTCCACTTTAAAAATGTTTTGGAAAAACCTGTTCTACCATGTTAATGTCTAGGTTCCATATTTTTCAACTGGCGACTGCCTCATTATGTAACAAAAACTGCTGTTTTGCCAAACCCATACTCAGATCTACTTTAGATTAGATTTGCTTGATGCTTTACATGACATGCCTTGTAAAAAAAAGAAAAACTCACTGCTCATAACTCTCAGGAAAAACCCATAGGACACTCAAGGCGAAAAACATGCAACTCTAAATATACAGTACTTGGAAAAATCTGCTTAATAAACTAGTTGAATGTATATTTGTAATTCCTTTGGGGTGAGGCGGCCTACGCTAAAGTTGTTTTCAGTCTGCTTTCAGGACAGGGGACATACCAAATTTTAAGGTTTCAGTTCCTTACACTGCTAAAACACTTCTAAAGAATACCTTATGTAAATGTACCCATATTATCACTGTCCATGTTGTCTCATCTTTGTTTAAAAAAAGAGAAATAGAAAAGACGGGATCAAATTAATATAGGACAAAAAATGGTATTACAACTTATGCAGTATGGAAAGAAACTGATTACAAGCAATCTGCTGACACTGTAGTGACTGATCGATTAGCTTTTACATCTACTTGAGTTAGGGCTGTGCAATTAACATTTTCAGCATTTTGCTTTCATAAATAGAGAAAATATATTGAATCTGTAATTTGAAGGGCAAAATTAAAAAACGGCTATCCAATTCCTAATACACATACAGCAAACTATTAAAAAAAAAAAAATGGTTTTGATGTAGAAAAGTTGTTCATGTTGAGGAACATTGAGAGTTAAAGGTTGGTGGGATGTTTTCATATTGAAGGTTACAGGCAGGATGCCACATGGGCCCTTTCAGGGATATAAAACAGTTACTTAGACCAACCAAAGTGCCCTCACATCAACTTCAGTAAAGTAGCATGATAGTACTGTCCACCCTTAAATTGAGCAAAGTAAGACATTTTTTTTTGGAAATATTGTAAAAAAAAACAAAAAAAAACAACCTCTTACCTCTGGATAAGAGAATGATCATCAAGGTCGAACCCCAGAGAAACTGGTAGAGAGCCATTGCAACGGTGTCTCCTTCACTTTGTCCTCTCCAATAAATACCCCAAACCTAATACTGAGCTCCACCCACAGGGTCTTACCTTTGACAGATCATCATTAGTTATTCCTTTCTCTTCTTCTCTTCTTCATTCTCCACATATTACACAACTGTGCTCTATAGATACGCTGCAAGAGGCTTTAAGAAACAGCATCAAGTTGAACATGTTTGTCCTGATTCCTGTTTTTCTGCAGTTTTCTTTGACAGCTACGCACTAAGAACTACAGAATAAGGCGTTTACAATGCTGTTGTGTAAGAGGTGAAATTCCATTGGCAAGTTACGTTTTTTTTTTTTCCCCAGTGACTATCTCAAACTAGAAAAAAATGTAGGATGACAACAGAAGTAATGGTGAAAACTCAACTCCTGCTCCGGGTTTATTTAAATTTAACAGAAATGTATGAGTTTAAGGTAGTAAGTAGCTTTACAACCTTTTAAATAGAAAAAGAGAAAACCCACAAATACGTAGCTCATTGCTGAAAAATAACAATTTCTTAAGCATCAAAATAAACAATCAAGTAAGCAAAGTAATTAACCACCTCAACAATATAAATTTAAATGTTATATATATATATATATATAAATAAATAAAATACATAATCAAAATTATATGTGTACATATATATAATTTTTATTTATATTATGTATGTATGTATGTATGTATATATCTATATATCTATGTGTACATACTGTGTGTGTGTCACTCACCACTTGCGTCTCTGAAGTCTCCTGCACATTGATGCACAAGTTCTTTTTTAATAGCAGCTCATTTTCTCAAGGTCTCATTTTCTTTACTTTCTACTTTCCTTTAGCAAATTGAAGACAAATTGATAGATATTGATTAAATGAATTCAAGAGACTGACGGCTTCATAGTTAGACAATGTTGTGGGCAGGACATTGCGTCAGACTCAGTGGTAAGTGAAACCAAAACAGAGAGACAGACACAGAGCTGTAGCGGAGTCAAAGTAGTGCACCTTTTAATCAGTTAACTTTTCTTGGTTATCAGGCAAGTAAAACGTTGACAGATAATCAGCAAACTGCCAAAAAATGGGCCCAAACTTGGTCTGTCTCTTCTTCATAAATATACATTTTAATGGCTGTGTCAAGTTATCCAGTGGTGGGAGGAGAACTCAGATGTTTACTTAGGTAAAAGTAGCAATACCACAGTGTAGAAATACTCTGTTAGAGGTTAAAGGTCCTGCATTCAAAAGGGATTTGACATAAACATGAATGAATATTGTAATTGTAATAATGTGGCTCATTGTCTGCTGAATGTGCAAATAGATAATTGTTTACAGCTTTTTCTTCAGTTTGCTGACCCCGAAGATTAAATTTTAAATACAAACAATTGTTTATTTTCTGTTTTTTATTATAAAACATGTCTGAAAACCTTAATTTACAAGACAATGTCATATACTTTCCTCCCCCAAACTTTACATCAATCCAACCATCTGCAGGTTTTTGATAATTCAACATTAAATTTAAAGTTTAAGTTCATGCTGTCACCACTTTCAAATACACTGTTGCCACCCTCTTTATGATCATTCTGGTTTATCAGATACTGTTGGTTTTGTTAGCAGGGATTGGGGTTAGGTCTGCATCATATGTGAAAATGATCTAATTGCGATTATTTTGACTGATTTGCGATATTATTCACGATAGTTGAGGGGAACATTTTTGTATCATTCTCATTTTCATTGAAAAATCTAAAAATATTATTGATTTTTAATGTAATTTTTGCAAGGATCTGTACAAAACCAAGATGTTTTCTTTAGTCTGTAGGATACAATTTGTAGTAAGGGATGTCTCCGCAGCACCACAATACTTCATTCAGAATGTTTTGACACATATTGTGTCTTTAACAAAAATGGGGCCCCACCTGCAATACTGCGCGCCCCCCCCCCCCCCCCCCCCCTGCGATTTGGGTATTGCAGTATTGCGATTTCGATAAAATTGCGATTACTTGTGCAGCCCTAATTGTGGTGGTGGTAGTAGGGGTGGGGACTATTATGATGGTAGTAGGGGTTGTTGTGGGGCTGTTTGTGATGGTTGGGGTTGCTGTGGTGGTTGTGGCAGCGGTAAGACTTGTTCTTGAACAATCAAAGTTTAAGTCGCTGTCAACTCCTGGAGATGTTGTCGACAAAGCCTGGTACGCTGCTACCTACCATGCTGCTGATCCATTCCTGGTATTGGGACACACGGGTGGAAACTCCAGGAGTCATAGGGTGGACACAGCCTTCACCAAAACTCGCAATGTTGTCAGTGTTGCCAATAGGAATGTTGGAGAGCGCCCTCTGGTGGACAAACCATGCAACACCAACACCGTTTTTATTTAATTTTTAACCCTCATGTTGTCCTCGGGTCAAATTGACCTATTTTCCTATATTAATGTTCTTTTTAATTACCCCAAAATAACATTATTGTTTTCTCACAACGCTCTTTGGCAAGTACAGATCTGTACTTTTAATAATTTTGGGGTGTCTTATTCAGTTTTATAGCATTTGAAAAAAACATTGAAGTGCTGTTGAAATAGTATTGAGTAAAAGTTGAAATATTCCAGTCTGTGATTATCCATCAACATACTTTCCTTTAATTTTAGATTTTTTTTTTTTTTAAATAATTCGTAATTTCTGCTTTTTTAATTCAAACATTAGGTATAATTTCATATAAAGGTTTATTGACCATACATTCCAAAAATAACTGTAAAAGTAACGTTAATAAGATAGTGTTACATAGTTTTGAAAATGTCAAAAAAAGCGGCAAGTGTTGAAAAATGGGGGAAAAAAAACAAAAGGAAAAGTTACAAATATTGATTTAATAAGCCTCAAAAGTGTTGATTTTCAATTTTGACGGGAAGACAACTCAAAGGTTAGATATTCATTTATCAGAATCATTTGTCATTATAAATGATTCGTGTGTGTGTGTGTGTGTGTGTGTGTGTGTGTGTGTGTGTGTGTGTGTGTAATTACGAATTTCCATGTTATTAATTTGCACCTGGGACCTCTTTTACTTTTAAGGCCTCAGCAAACAAGCAGTGACTCTTCTGCATTGAATTCTGCAGCCAAAGAATCCGTGTGACCCTGCCCCCCCCAGTGCCCATCCCCATCTATTTTGCGTTGACAAGTGAATTTCTAACCTCAGGGATTTTGTCCCATCTTTAGCTTGAGCCAGAAGAATTGGCCAACAAAACCAAAGGTCACAAGAGATTATTTAAAACGAGTTGAACCTAAAAACTCATGGTGGTTACGCCTATGATAAGCCTTACATTGTGGCACCTTGTGAAAGGTGGACAATGGCAACTATTTACTGGAAGGCATAAGGATGTGTCTGTAAGTTTGCTGTCTCCTTCTGCACCTGTCGTCGCGGTCAGCAGAAACACGTGTCTCCATATTTTGTCATTTTTATATATTGTCATGAATCAGTGCTATTGGTTACCCTTTGGTTTCCACAAATATTTAAACAATGACAAGGTGATTTCATCTTACTTTATCGGAGTTATACAGCTTAATAAAATGTTTTCAAATAAGTTTTTCTTATCTGATCTGAATATCTTTGATGCCAAAATCCAGTTTAATTATTATCAACAGGACTTGACAGTAACTTTTTACCAACCGCTCCCAAGGAGTATAATGTAGGAGTGACTTATATAATACCCCTTACAAAGCCAGGGTTATACCCAGGTTGACTGTGTTTGAATGGGTCAACCCCGACTTTTGCACCCCAGGTTGTTGGATCAGGGTAGGACTAGGGTAAATTTCCATGTGAATTGCACACAATCTGGGTCGCTAACAGATGGGGTGGGACAAATAAGGTGACTGGTTGGAAATGAGAGGTTTGTCGTCACAGGTGGCCGCTTTGAAAAAACAACAACACAATTTCTGTCTCGCTGGGCTTTATGCTGGGTTTTCACAGGCACCTTCAATAACAGCAGAGCGGAGCGGGTCAATTAATTCCCTATGAGAACAGTCCGCTGACACGGGGTACCCGGATTTTCACTGTTTTGCCGTTAGAAAGTTGAGCTTTAAGGTCCAATGTGTAGGAATTGCTCCCATCTAGCGTTGAGATCATATATTGCAATCAACTCTCTCGCGCCACGCAGTTCCTTTTACGTATTAAAGCTACGGTAGCCTTCCTTCAAATAGCTGGTCTTTTGCTTTTTTCATTATCCTTTTTCTTTTTCTGGAAGAAGGAGAGGACTCCTGTTGTTGAAACTGTTGAAAAACTGGATTTTGAATACGTGCAGGAGGCCGAGTGGCAATTGGGGGAGTCACGAATTTAGCCGGTGGGCCGGTAGCATCTCGACGCCGCTGTGGACGATGTGATTGCCTGCTCCGGGACCCGCTTCCTGTTCCAGCCACTGGTAAAACTAACCTGCATGGCAGGCTGCAGCCTTTTTTTTGTCCCACTCTGCTGCAGTGTATTAAGATAACGTCTGGTCCTCCATGTTTCCTTCTTCAAACTTGCCGGGGCCGGGAAGCCACGATACTAGGGCTGCACGATTATGGCCAAAATGATAATCACGATTATTTTGATCAATATTGGGACCACAATTATTATCATGATTATTTGTTGATTTTAACCAAAACAAATTTTATACATACACATAGGCTATTTATAACTGCTTTCACGTCCACATTATGCTACATTCTTCTTATGTTGAAGTTGTATGTTGTACATACTGTACATACAGCTGCAACACACAACAAATGAAAATTATCTGAAATAAATTACCTAGGAGAAAGAGATAGATAGGTGTGTGTGTGTGTGTGTGTGTGTGTGTGTGTGTGTGTGTGTTTGTTTAAAAAAAAAAAGTATATTCACTTGTTTTCAACAATGGGGAGGGAGTGCGATGGAAGCTAAAACACAGAGACGGCTGACTCATAATGAACGGGTCCAGCACGGGTCAAATGGCGAGTCAGCAGAGTTACACACGTTGTGTGTATGAAATGTCTGTATCGTCACTGCGCTGCGTTTTTATGAACTATGATATTCTGGCCATGGGCACTCTACCAACTGAAGTTAGTTGCATTCAATAACTTCTTATACTTGTACTTCTATACCATACCCATTAGCAGCAGCATTAGCAGCAACTGTAATCAAGTGACAGTGAAAATCAGAGCGGTGTGTCCTGTAGGTCCCTTACTAA
Organism: Etheostoma cragini; assembly: GCF_013103735.1. Lineage (NCBI taxonomy): Eukaryota > Metazoa > Chordata > Actinopteri > Perciformes > Percidae > Etheostoma > Etheostoma cragini. The sequence continues at coordinate 3,648,660 of NC_048425.1, forward strand.
AGTATTTCAGAGTCTACCCCGATTCATGCAAGCGCAAATGTAAAATTTCAAGCCAAAAGGAATACATGAAATTGAGGGTCGGGGTCAATAGTCCTAAAAAAAAGGACAAGTTTGTGAAGGACAATACAGATTTTGATAATGAACTACAAAAACTACAAAACCTATACACTGGACCTTTTTAACAGCCGAGCGTTGGGGTCCAGTCAAAACAAATGATACCATGTAATGCTGGTATACAGGTCTGCCAGACTAACGCTGTTGAATCTTTTCAGATGTTTTCATTCCAACTCTCTACAACAAAACCAAAGTTCACAAGAAGTTCTTTAAAGCCAGTCAGACCACAACTAGATGTGGTGGTTAAGCCTATGATAAGTCTTGTCATTTGTCACTTTTTGACAGACCATACAAACTATTTACCGAAATGCATAAGGATTTGTCTGCCTCTGCACGTGTAACTAAACATACCCACATACTGTATCTTCTGAACATGCTGTAAGTCAAACAACCAGCAAACACTAGATGTCTGGCCATCATGCATCCATGAAAGGTTTACATCCGGTGTCCAATACATTAAAAAAATAATTCATTTAAATCTGAGTTTGTTAGATTTTGGCATATGCATTGTTTTTCACACACAAGTTTAAAGGAAATGTTTTGTCTGCTGATGTTTTCATTCTCTTCCAGTAATCTTCCATGTCAGAGGCTCGGCCATCTATGCCATGCTTATTATTACTTATAATTAATAAAACTTTAATAATTTAAAAATAAGTTTAATAAGACAATAATTAATTAATAAACTAGTATTCTTTGAAACATAATATGAAAGTCTAAATATGACGTTATCTATTATTTTAATGTGATTATCTAGTTGTTACTCAATCCCATGTCATGCTGATTTACAGGTCCGCCAACTCTCGGGGATTGATCGAGGGAATCTTTAGCTCCACTAGTACATGGCGAGTTGCTGCGGCTTTGTTTTTGTGAACCCAGCCGCGCGCCCAGATTGCTATCAGGTGTGCTCTGTCAAATTCCAAGTGTGTTGGAATTGTGCCAAACACATTTTTTGTAATCTCGTGGGGACGACACATCTGTGGCACATTTGGGCATACATGTGATTAGAAAGAAAGGTCCTAAGGTAGTTACTGAAGAGAGGTTATATGTGATCCATCATTGTTTTGGTCGAGTTATATGAACTGTTTTCAATGTGTCAGTCTCCCAAACACCTTTTTGATGTGTAGAAGGAGCTGTGCAGAATAGTTATTTGAAACGACACATTTGAAATGCACAAAAGTACTGGGGTTTCTGTTGTTTTACAGCCGCCTGATGCTGGTTACACAAAATGTGACACAATCCTTCCCATTAGAGACAGCAGACGCCAACTCCTGCTAGTAAAATGCACCATCTTTACAGATACCGAATTAAAATGAATGTTCAGGATGAAGAAAAAACAATATTTAAAAATACCCTTTCATTCTACCCTTGTTCCCCTGGGGGTTTGAATACTTTCTTACCCGCAGATACCGAAAGTAAAGCAATAAATGTGCAAATAAACATAGGTGTGGAAAGTAAGGGTGCTGCAGCACCTGCATCAATTGGTTGCAAGCTTTAAAACTGTGATTACAATAAAATGATAACCCTGCTACGTCCTGCAATCCCATGAACTACTACAAATGACTATTTCTAGTCACTGCCTGTCCTCTCCACATGTTGTCCACACAAATGTGTATCCGAACCGTTTGTATGACATTGAACCTGCTATTCGTTCTTGAGTCCTCAGCAGAAGCCAGCAGCTCATTGGCGAATTACTTACATAAAGTAGGCTGCTACTCTTATGCAAACAACTGAATACAAATGGAAGAATTGCTTGTATACACCAAGCAGTGACCTCATTACTAAAATTCTCATACTATGCACTGAAGGTCCACCGATCGTGTTATTTCTCAGAGGTTTCCAATTGTGATGGACACATAGTTGGCAGCAGGTGCGGTGAGTTGACAGCTCTCCTTTGTTTGCAGGAAAGATGCCAAACCCTAACACATACCCATCTACATAGATAATAAAAATGAAAAAGGATCTTTTCTAACGTGACCCATTCTTTGTTGAACTATAATTCTTTACAAACACCAAAGCAAGTAAGCGCTGTGACTAACGTTTTCTCACTAACTCTTCTGAAGTGATGCTAGCATGACACCGTTGTATTAATATAATAATATAGGCTAACGTTAATGACAGTGAATGCTTGTTGCTTCCTCTAAATTTCAGGTTGGGGTCGATTAGCAAGACCAGCTTATTTGTTTGATAAACTGATCCGACCTGCAACTGGTCTCATGTTGCATTAATCAGGTGATTTAGTTTGTATTTGAAGCAAACATAAAACTACTACTGTATTACTGACTGACTACTGTAGCTATACGCAACACTATATGCATCACTGTGTAAGCGGCGAAGAGAAACTTTGTCAACATTTGTTTTATTTTATCGCTGCAAAATGGTATTGACAATTGTCAAGCAGACAAACTGACCAACACATGTATAATAAAAGATGGATATTTGGCGCCTGTGTATCGATAGTGTTGCCACTGAAAATATAGCGATACTATGCTGTATAAGCATGGTATAATTTCCCCCCCCCCCCATCCCTAGTTTAGGAACTAGTATCAAAGTCAAAGTATTGGTATTTGGGACCGGTATCGGAAATATTTGAACGATACCCAGCCCTGGTGGGCAGAGGCACCACTCGGACTAGAGGATGATGATTAGAAGTTGGTGGTAAAGTACAAGATCACTTTGACCTCACATAACATGTTTTTGTCCAAAACTCAACTATTCACATGCTAATTATAGAGAAATTTAACATACGTCTAGTAGGATAAAATGATAGTGAGGATACTTAATAGCCCAAATTTCAAAGAATTAATCAAAAAACAATGTGGAGAATTTAGTGTCAAAGTAAAATGCAAAAGTTGCTATTTGGGCATAAATCGTGTGTGTATTATCACATATCTTTTTTAAGTCATGATTACACACTCAAGATGGCATTGTAAAGTTTAGATTATTGTCTTTATACTGCTTCCTGCAAGGTCAGTGTCAATGAGAAAGGATGAATAAAAGTGTCCTAGAGTGCCAAGATGGACAACTGCGTTAAAGGGCAAGGCAAAGTAGAGGTATGTATATTGATGTTAAGAATAGATTGACATGTGGAGATGGTGAGGGCTGAGGAGAGGTTGATTGTTGCACAGTATGCAGCGAACGGCCTGGTTGTAATGACACTGATTAACTGATGCTATCCCATGAAACCTTCTCATCCCTCTCAATCAGTTGGACAGGGAGGAATATTGATTGGAGGTGAGCGATGAATAGGGCAGGCCTCCTCTGCGTGTGTGTCTGTGTTTGTGTGTGTCTGTGTGAGTGAGTGAGAGTTGAAGTTGGAGTGAAGTAGACTATGGTATGTAATTGATTCAAGAACTGAATCCTTCTTTCTCATATTTTAAACTTCTTAGTTGTTTCTGTCGTACTTACAGTGACGGTACGGTAAGGACATTTAACATCCACTCAATGTCTAGTTCCAGTTATGAAGCTCAGTCTGTCACTGATGACACATGATGACACATGTGACTTGTTATCCCGGCTAAACGGCAAAGTCTGACTCAAGAATTATAATCACCAACTGTCACGCAGCTTGTGTTCCTAAACCAGTGAAAAACCAGGTCAGCCTAATAAGGTTTCCCGAGACATTAAAGATTTTTTTTCCATAGGTGCACTTCTTAAACGGTTACAAAGCAGTCAGAAAACGTTTGTTTATGTGATCTTTCACAATAAATAATAGAACTCGACGTGCTCAACTCACATTGATGCTTAGAAAGCTTTGAAGGCTGGGTGCTAAATCCATAAATTGATTAATCATAAATAAAGCTACTAGGACAGCGCTCCAATTTGATAGTTTATTTTCACCCAACGGATGTTTTGGGCAACGCCTGTGCACAGGTAAATACATACAATACTCTCCACCCAGGAGGGTTTAATTATATAACCGATACTTCACAGGTGGAGTCAATCCTCCACAACCATACGACATTAAATTTGACAAGCAGATCAGCAATGCTGTTTGTTTGTTTTAATAAATACACACTACACTTCTGCTTATTTGTACAGCAGTTTGAATTGCCATTGTGTAGGAATTGTCCTAGGCCTATATACTTTATCAGTTCTGCGCCCTTCTCTGGATACAACGTTCACCTCAAGAGTAACTGCATTGCATGCATTGGTTTTATTTGCTGCTTTGTATCCACTGCTGACTCTACTGAATATATCTTGTGTTTTGTTAACTTTCAGCTAGGGCTGGGCGATATGGAGAAAATCAACTATCACGATAGTTCTGACCAAAGACCACTCGATGCCTCAATGATATTGTAGTGTTGAATACTGTTGCTTTCACAAAATATATTTACACAATGAGATTTTTGATAAAAAAATAAACGGTAATGTGGATATAATGACTAAGTGGGTAAGGCTAATATTAGAACAGTCTCTTAAGTTCAGAAAATGACATCACTTTACTGTAATGCAGCCAGGAGAAGAGAACACTTATGCCATATGACAATATTACAATGTCCAAAATCTAAGACGATAGCTAGTCTTATATCACAACATCAGTTTAATATCGATATATTGCCCAGCTCTACCTGCAGCAGTACCTCCACTTCAGAATTATTAAAGTTGTTCACTTCTCTAAGTGTGCACACAGCCCTGCCATCTCATGCCCTTTAATGGGAATTAACGGGGAGTTTACCTGAGTCTCACGAAGCCCCTAGCATGGCTGTAGATTCAGGAAGTTCTCGTAAAGCTGGAAGGGTCCACGTGACGTAGATTTCACAATCTGCCAATGGTAAACTAGATTTCCAAAAATTCCAGGAAAAAAGACATTCCCTACCTCCCGATCAGTTTTGGTGCCAGACTTAACTATCTACTGTCAGTACGACAAAAAGGTATTCATCAATATTATAAATACGTTTTTGGTGGGATTAGTTATGAAAACTTGCTCTTTACTCCACAAGGTGATCATATGTTAATGCTTTTCTATAAATTTGTAATGGTCGTTTTGCTTCCCACAGAAACAAAGACTTTAAGCCAAGCATTGTAATTGCATACTGAGTTACACAATTTCCCTAAAACCTTTTGGCAAAGCACACACCATACGACCGCCATCACGGCCAAACAGGCAGCCAAGTTTTTAACACATACATTTCCAAGTTCTTGAAATAGTCCGCACCTTTGGCAGACATCAGCCCCCGGTGCTGATGAATAGCATTCACTGCCAATTTCCATATTTCTCTCCCCTCCACTTTCACTCAGAACAGCATCATTGTGATCAACTCATTTTTTCGAAGTGCAAATGCTCTCTTTGGTTTTCTGTAAATGAGGAACTCATGAATGATTTGTGCGAGCTGCGATTCCTTTGTTGCTCTTTAGAGGTTTTTGGCTGTAATGGGTACAAAACTGGCCAGGTTGTGCAAGCTGAGTGTGTAAGACGACACGAGATATTTTGGGGTAAAAAGCTGAATACAAATGTCCAGAGACATTAAAAATCAACCTGGACCACCCTCTCTGTTATCACACTGCTGCTACTGCGGTCTGGGACACTTAATGGAACTGAACTGACATTAAAGAAATGGAGGTTACACTTTACTTGAATGTAGCTACATAAGAGTGACATGACAGTGTCATAAACATTAAAAACAAGTCATAAACATTTATGACATAACGCATCTTTTAGTAAGTGCCATTCGGTTTTGTAATTATTCATCATCATCATCATCATCAGTCATGACAGTGTCATGTCACTCTTATGTAGCTACCTTCAAGTAAAATGTTACCGAAATGTGTTTCACCAGTGCTTTTTCTTCTATGACAAGTCAAAAGTCTACAATGAAAAAAGTCTACACAACATTGCAAGCTGCAAACAGGTAGTTCCTTTTTTGCCCACTAGGCGTCCTCAACAGACAAACGGACAATCCTGCAGACCCACTGCTCAATATTCTCCCTTCGTCACGTTGCCAATTCTCAGTTCTTTAAGACTCTGTGTTTTTCAGGGAAATGAATGACACCAGGGCAATCTGTCTCTTACTGCTGGAATGAGCTCACGGTAACCCAGACACAGAGTATTATATAGCCTACTTTATCACTTGAAACTCAAAGTAGACTTGTTGACATTATGGAGAATTCTGCAGTTCTTTCCCCTTGGAACTATAGCCTTTACGAAACAATGACAGGATTTTTCTCTCCGGTGACACGTCATTGACTATCTGCTTTCATTTCTGCTGCATTGTTGGGTAATTGTTAGGCTGAATGCACAGCCGCAGCTGTTGACTGATTTATCTCAGCATTGTACATTTGTCTGTTAATATATTGGCAACGTCTTTACCCGTGCAAACAGCAGCCGTACTGACAATCCCCAGGCTAACACTAGTAATCGGAGTGTAGTGTTGACTCTGAGTGTGTGAATGAGTGGAGCGTGTGTGTGTGTGTTTCATCACTTGGCATCTGATTGCATTTTTGTGGAAATAAAAAAAATGTAATCAATAAGTGACAGAATGCAGTATGTGCGTGTTTGCATGTGGTTGTGAGTCCGAGAGAGCCATCTACATTTTGATTAGTGAAAGACCGACTAATCGGTTGACAGAGTTATCATTCTGATTAATACCATTTTGAGATAATGGGCATTGGCGAATGCTTGTTTTCATGAGGCTGATAAATGGAGAAAAAAATAGTTCTGAAGTCACAGAATAAACTTGTTGGCTTTGGTTTTTCCCCACCTAATTTTTATATGTAAATAGGACACCATTTTATTAGGATGCTCTCTCTAACAATGATAACACTAAAATGACAAAGAATGAATCACAAAATTCTAATCATTGTCAGTTTAAGGGGATTTATTTTGTGAGTGTGTGTCTGCTGCAGAAGGGACGTAGTACAAAAGGTTGCATGTTGCAGTCATTACGCCCCTCCCCAGCTTCTTCTTTACATTTGCTCATAAAAGTTTGCGGTATGTGAAACGTCTCATAAAGAATAGAAAGCAAAACACACAGAGCTGACAAGCCAGTGGAAGCTATTCTTCTGGATGACTTTTGGGGCAGAACTATTTTATGCTGATTAGAAGTAAAAACGGAAAAACCTTTGGCTTCATGCCGGCTGTACAGGCTCGGCTGAGGAAGACATTTACATTAACAGTGGAATAACGGAAGCGAGTGTGTGGGAGAGTTGGTGGGTATAAGTGTGTGATTGGTTTGAAGGCGAGAGTCAATGAGTGTGTCTGTGAATGTGCGAGTACTGGAAGGGAAGTGAGATGATAATGTGAGAAAGGATATGAATATGACAAATTGTGTGTGTGTGTGTGTGTGTGTGTGTGTGTGTGTGTGACCAGAGGATATTTTCCAAGTTTATCTGTTTATTTGTTTCTGTTTCTGATGAGTCATGTAAGCGCTCAGCATGCCTCAGAAAGCCTATGCAAGTGCGTGCGTGCGTGTGTGTCTGTTTGTTAAATTTTTTTGTGCAGTGCAGTGGCTGCACTATATATATGTATATGTGTGTGTGTGTATGTGTATGTATGTATGTGTGTGTGTGTGTGTGTATGTATATATATATATATATCTCTCTCATCATGGCAATATTAACTGGTGATAGATTTTTTTTAATGTACATTGCAAGAAAATACCTGCAGAAAACGGGACTTTAAAGCGGAACTGTCATTCTTTTTTTAGTGCTGCCTTTTATGTTCAGTTTAATATTTGATTTGTTCAGTAAAACAACGGAAATTATTTCTTTTAATTTGTTTTAAATTCAACAAGCAATCAGTTGTGTTTTGGCAGAAAGCCACAGAAAGGCAGAAGTAAGTACATTTTAATAACTTTAATTGTTTAAATATTGCATTTAATATTATCTCAATATTCCACAACGTTTCCACATTTTGCATGTTTTCCTTATATCGTGCAGCCCTGCTGGCATCACTTGATGGCCAAACATCAATCAGGGGTTTTGCTTCTTTGGACAGATTTTTTTCTAATTTCTCTGTTTCTGTCCAACTCTCTGAAGCACTTACCCACACTGACACACACGGAAGAACACAATTGTCTTCTTGAAGCACACCATGATGTGATAGGAGAAGCCGGAGCGATCACCACCAATTATGACTCTTCCTTTCTTTCTCTGCAGCTTTATGACTCCCAGTGAAAGTTAGTGTTCGAAGTTTGGATTTAGCAGCGGGGAAGCGTTTGGTTGGCGGCCTCACAAAGACACACACACACACACACACACACACACACACACACACACACACACACCCCAGAGTGCATTGACATTCCACTCTTTCCACGCCAAATTAATAATGTTCAATATAATCTTTTCAGAGACTGTTCTGCCTGCCCAATGCTGCAAAAAGAACTGACCAAATTACCCACAGAAGGGATCCAATGATCTCTCTCTCTCTCTCTCTCTCTCTCTCTCTCTCTCTCTCTACACCCTCCTCTCTGTGCCTCTCCCTCTCTCTACTGCTGTCTCTTCAGGCCTGATGTGTGAACATGTTGTTCACACATTTTCTACATTATTTGTATCACATATTTAAGGGAATAATTCAAAGTTTGTAGAAATAACTGTTAATGACTTATGTTATGTAAAAGTGGTATTTATAGTTTGGGATTAATTGCCTTTCTGTTGTATTTGAAATTGTTTTATTGACGACATAAAGTTCAATTTCAGTCATTGCAAGCAATTCAGTCTGGAGAGACTTGTTTGCAGATATGCAAATAAGGTTTATTTCACAGCGCGTCTTAAGCGATGAGACTCCAGATGAATATTTCATATATATACTCTGTCATGAATGAACTTAGAAATTTAGAAAAAAATGTAGCGGCTAAGGCTAGCCGGCTAACAAAGTCTTCCTCTAGTCAAACTCTGTTTGGTGCCAGCAGTTCTGGCCTTCCCACAGTGCACTTATTCTTTTATAATTCCTCTGTCATCTAGATCAGCTGTCATCTCTTCAGGTTGTCATGCAGTTTTGTTTATTTGCTTCTCTGACATTCTTTCTGATTTGACAAGAGTTGACAACACATGCTCTGCTCTGTGGGAGAGAGGACGGATGATTCCGAACAAACTCGTAGGCGCCAAACAGTCTTTAGAAAACTTCTTCTTCAGTATGAGCCGGAGAAATGTGTAAATGCAAAGTGTATTCCCGTCTACTCGGAATACTTTGTGGCTGCTGTTGACTTGCTGACTTCCTGTTGATGCATTTGGTGTGTTTTCTGTTTCTTTATCTATTTTCTTTCTTGATGTTTTTTTTGTCTCATTTGTCACTCAGCATCTCTCTTTTGCTGGGAGCTGTTCCTGTACAGCTGCTTCTCTGCTCTCTCTTCTATGTGTGAGTGATGCATAAGGGTGTTATCGTTTATAGAAAATATATTATGTTAGAATGAAATGTCCTGTAGCCCAGATATGCCTCGTTCCCTCCTCTTGTCTGGCATGTGTAAGATAAGACACTTTCAGAATTACTGGAGCAAAGCAATTGGAACAGAATGTGCCTAATACAAAGTAATACACAAATCTTGAAGGCCAGGAGAGGAGGAGGGAGAGAGAGGTCTGGGGTCAGATCCGGAATGTGTTTGTGTCAGGGTGAGAAAGTCTCGATAGAATTCTGAACCATATGCGTATTGTATTACCTACAATATCATTTTCACTAAAGCTTGTTAGAACTTAACTAAGGGACTCCTGAGTATTGATTTCCTGGTCTATCATTCCAGGAACACTAATGAGAACTGGAACAGTGTTTGTTGAAGGGACCAAATTGGAATCAGATAGACAATTCCCATTGAGCCAGACCATAAACGGTCAAAGGTTGTGTGTGTGTGTGTGTGTGTGTGTGTGTGTGTGTCCACTTTTCAATCCATCTCCCTGCATTAATCAGGTGTTGTCTCTGGTGGTCCTAATCCATTCTTTAAATACACACACACAACCCCCTTGCATGTCAGAGAAATACTAACACCCCAAGGAAGGACATTTCATTTGCATTTATACACTCTCAGGCCCTCATTATGCAAACCGCAAACACCCCCCCCCCCCCCCCCCCCCCCCCACACACACACACACACACACACACACTCGTTTGAGAAAACCCTTGCGTCTTACATAAATTCACAGAGGAACACACCTGTGCAGCACCCAAAATGCTAAATGTAGATTGTACTCCACCAGAAAATATACACACACACACTGCCTGACGGGTCCACTCCTGACTTCATTAGTCTACCTGAGAGAGTACACCTGTGTGTGTGTGTGTGTGTGTGTGTGTGTGTGTGTGTGTGTGTGTGTGTCAAAGCCAGCAGTGGGCTTTGACCCTTGATGTGCTTATCTCTTAATAACCCACAGCTGTTCTCAGCCATAGTGTGCATTCATAAGTGTGTGCAGCGCTTGCAGGGGTCATTGGTCAATTCCTTCTTTGTGATTGTGTGCCTTACTCTCTCTGACTCTGATAATAGCAGGACAACTTACAGTACAATATGCCTTTTTCAGAGTACCCATTTTGACATGTCCCAGTAGGGAAAAATTTTGATCAATGATGGCCGAATTCCATTTAGCTGCTTCATTTTCAGGGCAGCGGTACATTTTTTTTTTTTTTATAAGATCTTTTTATTAATTTTAGATTTTTAAACATACAGAACAGACAAATATGATTGAACAAGAACAAAAACCCTCTCCCATCCCCCACCGTCTGCGGTCCCTCTCGGAAAAAAAACACACACTTTGCCTAGTCACTCTCTAAATCTTGTGATTCTGAGGTACTTATGTCTGATACTTGTGCAGCTGTACTTTTCTGTAGACCTATAGTCGATGATTTGGCTTCGTTGATCCTTGCTGTAGAGAACTCAAGCATAACTATGTCTATAAAATGAGCCCCTCAGTGCTCGGCTCTTCTTCCCATTTCCTTGCTTCGGGGGTTCTTCTATGGATACTTGCATCAGTTTCCCATAGATCTTTGACGCTAATCCTCTCAAAGGAATATCAACAAACCAATAAATGACTGGGTGCGACTCAAGACTGTTTCCCCATGACACTCGATAACATTTTAAGGCTGATCTTAATGGTTTGAGAGACATTGCAAACAGCATGAGGGAGAGGGGGCATCCCTGCCGCAAGCCCCGTTTGGTGGGAAATGGCTCAGAGTGCAAACCAAACCTCTCCATTAGTTGCCACAATTAGTTCCACTCTAGGCAAGTCACTGATAGCACTGCCGCTGTTGTTGAAAGGCTTTTGGCTTCTTCTATAACATGAAATAGTCTGCGTTCATTGTCTGCAACATGACACTTGGGTATAATGCCTGATTGGTCGGGGGTGCACTAGCTTCTCGATAAAGGCCTCTAGGCGAGAGAGCCAAGACTTTGGAATAAAGCTGAATATCGGTCCCGATGAGGGTGATGGGCCTGAAATTTGAGCAATCCATAGGATCTTTGCCCTTCTTTGGCATGACGGAAATTAGCAGGGTTGTGCATCCTCCATATATGTGTAAGATGGTGGAATTCCACAACTACTCTAAACATGTCGGATACACGTTTCTGTTGGTTGACCCCTGATATATCCTGATTTGATCCAGTACAGCAGTCATGTCTCCCCCTATAATTAGTGCATTTTCATTAAGAAAGAGCAATTCATTGGTTAAGCACAGGGAAATACTTTCATCTTATATAGAGGGTGTATATACCAAAATAAAAGCTATTGTCCTACTTGCGCCCTCCTCCACTTCCACCTCCAGATAGAAAATGCCCAGCTCCGAGTCGGCAGCGAAAGCAACCTCTCTCCCTCCATGGATCGCTCCCAGGACGGCTTGGCGGACAGACGAGTCCGGTTTGCGTTTAGGGAATGTGATGCAGTCAGGCTGCTCTGGATCACATATGTACGAGAAGTCCTTTTGCTTTGTTTGTGTACATGATGCTGGGTGTGCCCGCCTCACACAAATAACCTGCACATTAACGACGCAAGTCACGCAACAACGTGTTTTGAGTGAGTGTCCGAAATCTCGTTTGGTTGTTCTCAATGTAGTTCACTATTTAATAAACACTATATAGGGAATAGTGAGTGAGTGACTGAGGTAATGGTTTAGAAAAAAAAGACTTGACACCATTGACTCCTGTCTCCAACCATTGCTGCTGTTTTTACCAGCACTTTGGTCAACTGTTGTAGTTTTTAAATGTGCTATAGAAATAAAATTGACATTGACATTATCATTGTTGCTTTATCAAAGTTTACCTGTATGTAAACATTCACATGGATTAATTTCACCTGGATCCTCAGAGAGAGCTAAGTCCATTGGAACGATGACTTTTGTAGCAAAATATTGCTATTTTAAATCCTGGTGTGTATAAATATAGTTTGCATAACGGAGAAGTACAATCTACATTAAGTGTTTTCGGTGTTGCAAATGTGTGTGTTCCTCTGTGAAGACACAAGAGTTCTCTCAAATGTGTGTGTGCCTTCAGGTTTTAGGCTCAAGGGACATCCATCAAAAGCCCAACATCGAATGACAAAACTAAATCAAAGACATATGTCAATGAGAAACTAGTTCAGACTGCTTCACCACAGTTTGATCAAATAGTTTCAGTGAAATCAACAGAGAAAACGGAATAAACTGCGGAGAGAAACCGTGTTTGTGGAAATCCATAAACGAATTTTAATTACCTCTGAAGTCTGCAGAGGAGAATTGTAGATGTGAATTTTGCGTTTGTGGGGCGTGATTGTCTCTTTGCAGATGCCTCGCTCGCTGTAAATAAAGCAGTTGTTTTAGTTTTGGGAATTGAAATCATGGTATAACTCAACAGAACATTTCACCTGTTGTTCTGAATTAAGGCCCCATTGGAAAAAGCTGATTTATTTTCTGATGAAAATCACTAAAATCAAGTTTCCTTTAATGTTTGTCACAGGTAATAAAGCTGGTAATATACAGTATATTTTGGGTTCACACAGGATAATAAGTGAAGATTTTTGTTATAGTTGTACTTCTGAGTGTAGGGAAAAAGTGTTGCAAACTCTGGCTCCATTTCTCTTTTATTCAGATGATGGTTCGGCTCTCGGGCCTTCTTTAAGATCAACAATCAAACCTTGAAGACGTCCTGAGGGACAAACCTCCTCTAAACACCAGACAAGACTATATGGAGCCAGAGTGTTAAACACTTTTTTGTTTTTCCTACTTCCAGTTCTACTTCCTGTGATCAGAACCACAATGAATTGTTTAAAAATCGAAGTCGCGCCTTAAAAGAATGCGATCAGCTAATGGTGAAGACCACAATTAATTGAAAGTGAAATATTTATTTGATCATGTAACATTTGATTCAACATTTTTTATTCCCCTTTTCATTATTACATTTACTGTTTTTTCATAAGATAAATGCTATAATCTTACAGATTGTTTCCAGGAATGTATTTTCAGTGGGTGTTTCATTTCTTTGTCATGGTGCATGGACCCTTTTTCCGCTGTTAAACTAGCAAGGTGGATTGGTACACGCCCTAACGCACCAGCGCCAGGCGCTTCACACAATGCACTTAGATCATTAAATCTGGCCCTTAGTTTCAGGGTTTTGGTATCTTGCAAGCTGTCTCACTGGCATAGCTTACTGGAAACATTTAAATAGAACACGTAAAAAGGAAAGAGCACTTTAGAAAAAGGGAAAGTTTAGTTGTCAGGCCAAATTGGTCCAGGAAAAGAGGGAGAGTCAGGGAGATGAGGTCTAATTAGCCAAAACATGTATATCTGGGTCAACAGAATGTCAGGCTTTAAAAAAACACATTAACATGAATTAAATTCCATACTAAATAAATAAAATAGTTATGGAACTAAGTTACCAAAATAAACACTGATTGAAGGTGCAGTTCCCTCCCATTCAGAAGCTCCGCCCCCAAGATTTACAGACAGAACTACTGGCCAGCCAGCACATTCAAATGCAGCCTGACACCTGTTTTCCACCGGTTGCTGAATGGCTGTGGATCGGCCCGGCTGCGTGTTGGCGCCGCCATCGGTCAATATCCGCCAGGTCCAGATTTGTTGCGGAATGGCTGCGCCCGTGACTGACAGCTGAAGTCACGAGGACCTAAAAGACCTCGTGAATTTATGTAGAATAGAACCACAAAACCAACAACAGTTTGTCTCCATCTAGAGGAGTAGAAGGTAAACAACTCTGTGCTGTGTTTTCCCGGTGTAGTGCAGGGAAATATGATCCGCCGTGAGCATGGTCTAGTTTATTTAGAAAATTAACCAGATGTTTTTTTTTTTTTTTTGCTGTGCTTGACTTCCTGTCCGGCACTATCTGCCGCGTGCTGAATTGTCGCAGAGCTCTCCAGCGTCCGGCAAAAACAGAAGCTCTGCGTATCTGCTCCAGAGGCTGCGGATCACCGGACCTGGGACGGAGTTTGGACACAGCCGTTCCGCAGTCAGTGGAATTACACACATTGACTTTAATGGAAACTTATTGACTCCGCCACCATTCCAGAGCGGTTCTGCAAGCGGTTTAAATTGGGGTGACTCTGCTTGTTTCTGATTGGCTGGAATAGTGTTTGTGGCTTGGACACTCTTTGGTTTATTTTCCATTTACACCGGATTTTTTATTTCAGTGCACACAGAAAATAGAGAGCTAGGTGACCATGAGGAGATATTTGCTGAATTTGACAAAACCTGTATTGGATTAACATCACTTACTATACCTTTAATTTGCAGGAAATTGCTTGTAGACACTGAACTTCTACTTGCTCATTTATGCTTATTTCCCCTGTAATGGATGAACTTAAAACGGCTTAAAGTATGAAAGAAAGACTCAAAGGTGAAGACAAAGACAAAGAACACAAAACAAAGACCTACAATTCAATTATATGAGAATAACTGTTTTATTGTACCAAGCTGTGTTTTATGTGTTTACTCATTGCTACACTAGCTTTTTTACATTCAGCACTTGTGTGTCGGCAGTTTTGTTCCATTATGTTTAATGACCCCTGGAAACTAAATTAAGTCTTATGCAAATGTGTCCTTCCTGTGTTTTTTTTTTGTTTTTTGAAAGACTTGAATGGAAAGTTTCTAAATGAAATAGCATTAAATAGTAAATTCACAGCTGGCAAATCACACACATGGTGAGTGAGTGGATGTCACAGTGAATGAGCCCAGAGCAAAGTGAATGGATTTGTTACCGTGTGCACACGGCGGGATATTGGCTGGCATATTTTAGTCTGGCATTCATAGATGTGACCCATCTGTTAAACTGCATTGCCAGGTGGGTAAAGTGAGTGTTGTGAGAGTGTATGCAAATATTTCTGTGAGCCTTGGTATTGGTATGTCTGCCTCTGTGGGTAAAAAATTACCTCAGTGTGGAATCTAAGGGCAGTGAGGAGAGAACACTCGGGAAATTAGTTTGATTTCAAAGGTTTTCACCGACACATGGGTGTCTGTAGAAGGGGTTTCCTGGAAGAAGCACCCGATAGATACAGACACACACACACACACACACACCCGTGACGTATAGAAGAGGCATGACACACGGCTAGATATACAAACCATGGCAGCTGTGCCACTTATCACTGATCGCTTTAAAATAACTGCTTCCCGTTGCCTCGTTTCCATTTCTCCTTGGGTCTCTTTAGTGCCGCCTCCTCTCGCATCTAAAGGTGGGCGAGACTAAGACTGGAGGAGAGGAGACAAGCAGAGGAAATGAGGGTTTACAAACTGAGAAATACAGATATACAAATAATACAGCCACAGTTATACTTTCAGAGGATATGTGTACACAGAGGAAAGCCTTAATACTATCATTAATGTAGCATGGAGACTGTACCATTATTCTTTTCTTCTTTTCAGTCTTTCCCTTGATTAAATTAAAAAGCTGACTTGATAGATCAAAATATTTTTTCTTTAAAACCATTTTTTTACTTTTAAGTTTACAATCAAACCACAAAAATACCTTAAACATAATGTCTTATTTTGAAAAAGTGACCCCATATAAAATGAATACAATGCTTTAGTACACTTGTTTAATTAGCTGATCATAATGTAAATTAGTGATCCACTGGTAAAGCTCATCTGCTAACCCGAACAGCCACACACCTCCAAAAATATGAACTACGCTCAACACACATACCTGAGACTCTACACCTGTCTGTCCCCAGTCTCCCTGTTCCTTACCTGAGACTCTAAACCTGTCTGTCCCCAGTCTCCCTGTTCCTTACCTGAGACTCTACACCTGTCTGTCCCCAGTCTCCCTGTTCCTTACCTGAGACTCTACACCTGTCTGTCCCCAGTCTCCCTTTCCTTACCTGAGACTCTACACCTGTCTGTCCCCAGTCTCCCTGTTCCTTACCTGAGACTCTACACCTGTAGATTCTAAACAAACCTCGATTCCTTGGGGAGCGGTTGAGGAGAGTTATACTCAGTAAATGTAATTAAACCTTTTTCTGCCACATGGCATTGACTTGTCATTGATTACATCCCACTTTGCAACACAGTAATATAACCTAAATTATTGATAATTATAGAATTTAATGATGATTGATCAACACCATTCTTTTGTACCTTAACAATGTTTCCAAAATCGTTTCAGTGGTTCATTAACCTTCGAATGAGACATAAGAATAATGGTAATGTTAACAGTTATGGACAATTCCGCCTCCAACCTGTAGGGGCACCGAAGAGGAAAAGTGCTTCTTTATGTAAAGGTGCAGTCAGCCCCCAGCCAGCTAACAACCGTCCACTATCATTACAGCCCAGCCCCGGGGACACGTCCACAGTCAGCCCCCAGCCAGCTAACAACCGTCCACTATCATTACAGCCCAGCCCCGGGACAAGAAACGGCAGTTCACTGAACCGTCGGGAAACAGACCCAGACACCAGAGTCAGAACAGCGGCCACTCGTAACGTCACACCTCAATAAGCGTTGCTCCTCTGCAATATACATACACACAGTACATACCGTACATACATAAATACATACAAATACTCCTTTAGTATACTTTACCCGGCATAAATGATCAAGTTATGTGTTAAAAAGGTTATCACCAAGACCCATAGAACACGATATGTAGAGACCTTCAGACTCCAGCAATATACTTAACGTGCCTGATATGTCAGTACATAGTATTTTTTAACAGTGATAATTTTAGCAGACAAGTTGTGTTTTGTTTTATTAAAGTATCCTTTCTGATTTGTGGTATGTGAATCTATGAAAATAGATTTTTATTTTTGGCTGCTATGTTCTTTAAGAAAAGCAGCCTGAGGGGTAGTTTAGCAAAGCTGAAATTTGACAATGCAGAAGATGCTCTCCTGTCTGGCTTTGGCAGAATATGTCAGTACAAGCTATTTCTGGGCGCTACTCAAGATTTCAACAGATATCTTTGAAGCTGCTGTTTGTTGTTCCAACCTCAGAGCAAACCGCCAGCTCTCAAAGGTCTAGGAGTGTCCCTGAACCACATAATACACTTCAGATCCTTAAGAAATTGATTACTTGATTCAAAACAAAGCCCAGGAGCTTTGCGGATCAGAATATTGGAAGGGAATCCCACAAGGACTTGAACAAAACTCTCAGTGCTTTCTGAATGAATTTTAATGGCTTCCATGATAGACAGGGCATGGCTTACTTGGCATGAAAGTTTTTGAAACATCATTTACAGACATATTTCAGACACATATCTTGCATAGGGTTAAATCTGATCAAGACTATTTCCTGATTCCCAGAAAAATTTATGACAGGAAACGGAAAAATAAAATAAAGGCAAGAAGTGCGGCGTCTATTGTTGTTGTACAGTACCGTTGATACAGGCGACGGTGCTGTAATGTAGCTACGGTAATAAAGGCTCACTAAATTCCTTACGCAGCAGTAGACATCCGTGAAGTAAGAGTGCTTTCTTTCTGCCGCCAATTTGTCAATTGAATTTACGAAACCGCCTGAACGCAAAGTCTACCAATGCTTCTGCTTTTTGAAAGCACACTTCCAGAAGAAAAAGAGAATACATTGTAAACTAAAAACAATGTAGTCTAAGTTGTCACGAGTTCAGTGAAATGCTGGTATTGCGGCAGAGTGTTTAGGCATTTTTTTTATTCATATTTTACAAAGGCCTATGGCTCTGTCTTTTTGCAGAGCACAGTTGTACATTTCCGTGGGTCCTTTTCTTTTATTTAGTTGAACTTGCGTTTAAAAGAGAAATATGCCTGCCTTGCCCTAAACAGCCAGAAAATGGATTTTGTTTAATAGAATGGTTTAGGAATCATTCAATGGTTTACTTTAGCAGATTATGTCTATATAATGGAGTTGTACAAAATATTGGTTTTATACGGATTGCCTAGATTTTCAGAAGACAAGTCATAGACATTCCACCTGGCATTTCCTACTTAGCGTTGCAGCAGATGTCACGCCCGCAGCTCCCTTGATCCCGCAGCAGAATTGATCTTTGCAAACTGTGTTGATGCTGGACATAAACTGTTTCCTGGGATCTGATTCATCAAATTTTCGGGAAAAAATATTAAACCCTAGTCTCGCATTGCCAGACCTTCCTTCACAGCGCTGTGGAGGAGGGTCTTGCTTGTTCACACAGCATTCCAGGATGTGAGAAAAACGTGTTCTGTCCAAACCAAAAACTCGGATTGGACTCTAGCTAGCTGTCTGGATTTACCCTGCAGAGATCTGAGACCATAGTCCTCATTAATCGATCGAGTTTAAAATTCCAACACAAAACGGAAGGTAACTGACATCCGAACTGACATCAAACATTTAGTGTTTTTACTCAACAGAACATTTCACCTGTTGTTCTGAATTGAGAACCCCTGCCTCTTAATTACACTCAAAGCTGATTTTATTTTCGTTTTTTTCATTCTTTTTTCTTGGGCTTCATAAAAGCCTTTTAAATGTACATTTCAATGTTTCCTTTTTTATGCATGTCCTGCATAAGTGCATGTATTTTTGGTTCTTAATGTGTACATCAACAACAACTTTACGATAGATAGCACTGCATGGAAATAAAAAATGCAAACGTCAATGTCATAAGAGGATATATCATGCTTACTTTAAAAAAGATGAAAAAGAACTGCATGTCTCCATGTGAATTCAAAATCTTCATGTAACAATTGAAAAACATAAGAATGGCTGAAGCAATGTTTGAATTGTATGCAGAAATGCAACAACTTTCACAAAACATTCACAAGCCAGGGTACAAGCAGCCAAAATGGGTTTCCTCAGGAGGGGGGCTGGCGTCTCCCTTAGGGCCTCAGCTCCTTTGTGTCAAAAGGAGCCAGTTGAGGTGGTTCGGGCATCTGGTGAGGATGCCTCCTGGGAGCCTCCCTAGGGAGGTGTTCCAGGCACGTCCAGCTGGGAGGAGGCCTCGAGGAAGACCCAGGACTAGGTGGAGAGATTATATCTCCATCCTGGCCTGGGAACGCCTCGGGATCCCCCAGTTGGAGCTGGTTGGTGTGGCTTGGTAAAGGGAAGTTTGGGGTTCCCTTCTGGAGCTGCTGCCCTTGCAACCCGACACTGGATAAGTGGACAAAGATAGATAGATGGATGGATGGATGGACATTCACAATAAAAAAAGGCTCTGATACATTGATTCTATCAATGATATAGATATTTAGAAAAAATTACATTTTGGACACACTACTTCACATAATGTACAAGAATGAGGAGGAAACCACCACCACAGTATGAATATTTTACACATTTGTCCGTGTATGAGTAAATTAATTCCTGAATCTTTGTCACAATCTGCCCATGACACAGCCAGAGGGAACCTCACTGCCAATGACAATGTAACCTGGTTGAACAATTGATTTAGAAGGTGGCATGAATAGCCAATGATATTTTGGGCCGTCACCAAGTCTTGCAGAACCAATTGGTTTACACTTAATACTGAGACTGTGTAAGGGCATTTTGTCTTGCTGTATGCCTCCTTCTCTTTTGTCCCAAAAGTCAATGAAGGAGAAAGAGACAAACTACCCACTTCCCTGATGAAATCAAAAATAATTTAAGCAAATGCTTATCCTTGAAAAACATTTCTCATGGCTAAGGCCATTTGGCAGCCGTCTTATTGGAGTGAAAGTGGCCTCTTTTGTGTGTCTGCAAGCGTGCATACTAACTTAATATGTTTGTGTGTGGTTTGTGTCCACTACCGCCGCCTTTCAGTTGCATCCCATTTCCTGATGAATAAATTATCCTCGACCTTCCCCTTGACTCGGCCATTTCTGGCTTTTGACAGCTCAGGGGACTAGGAAGTGAGCTACCATAAGTATGACCTGATTAAATTGATGAAAGCTGGACCAGAATGGTGAACTAGAAAAGGGCATAGCAGAGGTGATCGGCTTGGAATAGGAATAAAATGGATCAGTGTTCGGGTTAAGACCTCGGATTGGCAGCAATCATAGAGGATCATGGGACGTGGTGGCTTTGAGAAGTGTTGGCCTGCAGAGATAATATGGAGGAATAATCTCAGAGAACAGGAACAGTGTGTGTGTAACGTCTGCATGTGTGTGTCTTAATGAATAGTATTAGTGTTCATAAATGCATATGATTAAATATTGGCGTGCAAATGTCTCATTATGCTATATGGCCATCATGCAAATGCATCAATTTGGCTGCTGGAGAAGAGTATCACCGTTAATTGGCGTCTGAAGGGGGTTGTTTGTGTGAAAACCCTAACTAATCTGTAGCTGAGACTCATGGAGGAATTGCTCTTGAGAGAGAGCCTTTATAAGAGCTGTTTGAGTAGCTGTCTGCTAAATGCAGCTGCAATGTTTTAACTAGTATTAAGAATTTTACAGAATACACAAGCTTTTAACATCTTCCTGCACATAGCTTAAGGTGATTGCTTTCTTTTTTGAAAATGTAAGAAGAAACTTTCAGAAGCCCTACTGGTCGAGCATTTCAAGCAACAACAATGAAGGCAACAGTAGAATTAAATTCCTCCAGTGCTACAAACAACCAATAGCAAGAAGTCAAAGGGTCTAAAAGAATTATTGACCCGACATTATTGCTTTGACCTTTGAGTGATCATGACAAAGACCTGCACCAGGAAAAGAAATATGAGCAGTAACAGCTGAGAAGACGTAGAAAAAGGATTTTTCCTTTTCATGATAAGAGTTTATTACAACCAAGCCCATGAGGAGGGTTTTGGGAGAGGGGATATGACTCATAGGGGAGAGGATAATGTGAGGGTTTTCTCAAATAGATGAGTTTTCAGCTTGTAGTAGAAACAGGGATAGGCCGCACTGACATGGATAGAAGGTCATTGAACTAGCGGAGAAAGCAGAGTCATGACCAGGTCAGTATAACGGGGGAAGTAATTTGAAGCTTATGTTGGGGAGGATTTCTAACCGAGATCAGTACAGTCACCTTCCTGCCCCGTAGGGAAGCAATGATTGTGAATTTCTGGGCCGACACTTTAAAATAAAAGTTCGGCCAATAGACGTGACTAATACCGATATATTATGATTGTTATTTCCCCTTTTTGTGACAGGAAAACACAAACAAAAACCTTTGTTATAAAAGCGTGACCTATTTTAAAGTCATTGAGGCGGTTTATTTCACAGACACTGTGTGATACAAACACACATAAACAAACCACACAGGCACACCGCACCCTTTGACCTCTTACTTCATACGTCATCCCAACATCGTGTCTAGTAAGTTTCTTCTTCTCCGAATGAGCAGCTGCATCAGCAGCATACTAGCAGACTGTTTTCAGAGTCCAACCGCAAAAAAACAATACAAACATCGGTCTTTGCCATTGGTGAATGCCATCTCATTTGCTAAAGTAAGTCAACGAGGTGAATATCGGCCAATACCGTTCAGTTGTCCCAATAAATGGGTGCATGCCTATTGCCTGGACCTGGCACAGACTCGGAGACACACTGACCAAGGATGTTTTGGCAAGGGAATGTTGTACATTGACTCTCATCTCGGTGGCTTGACTCATTTTGTGCAGAGTTCCAATGTTATTCACTAAGAGATTATGTAAAGTTGTGGTACAAACTGCATGCTATAGTTTTTATGATTAAAATAACATGGCTAGTATGTGTGGTCCTTAAAGGGCTAGTTCTCATAAATTACAAAAAGAACAGACATAAAAACCAAATGTTTTTGTTGTTTTGGTCTGTCCACAGCTGAATCCTTGCACTGCAAAAAGTACCCATAAAATGTGTTTCCTGTTTACTCGTAAGAAATATTTCCTCGTTAGTCCTTGTTAGGTCAGTAAATAAAGGGTCAGTGGATTATTGGGAATGGGTGTGGGCCAAATATACTCTGTGATTAGATCAGACTTTGGCAGGCGAGTAGATCGGCCTTTAACAACAAACTGACATGATTGACATGCAGGAATGAAAATTGATTTAATGATGATGAATAAAATTCAAAATACCAATCATAAATCTACTTCACCCACTGTAAAAGACACTGTAGTCTTGTCCCAAATCCATACTGATTCTAATATCTTGTCTAATAAAACTATAATAGAGACAAAACTGACTATACTTAAAGCTGCCCATGCTTGCAGAAGCAAAAGATTTAAATAAATTGTGAATGGTATTGAAACAACAGCAAATAATTAAATCTTAGACATAAACTTTATTAGTAGCTTTCCAAAGTCACAGTTCGATTGATAATTGACGTCACACACATTGTGTAATTTCCTGTTAGTATTAAATGGTAAAGCATGTTGATATTTTTGTGTACGTGCAACAGTATTCTAGGATGATTCGTGTATATTACATAATGTATTGAATGGGCTTAGTTGCGTAATCTTATCATTTATACCACTCCTATAATAGCCAATTGGTTCAGGATGTGACTGCCGTTTTCAATACATTTTCAGTCTGTGTTGCCCAGATAAATATTCTGGAGAAAAATCTGATCTCATGGGATTCCATCTGGTTCTATTGAGAAAAAATGACTTGGCAGCAAAGTTTGAACTACATACAATGTAGATACACTGAATAAAGGATAACAGGAGCAAACACACTATTCTTTTTTTTATTCAGTACCATAATATATTCTCATATGATGCAGATGTTGAATCTCTTAGGATTACTTAACTCCAGTCTTGATAACAAAACCTTTATATTCTTTCCCTGAAGTTTTTTTTTTAACTTCAAAGATCTCTTTAGCCCTGTTCTTTTCTCTTAGTGTTAAGGGGAGAATAGGAGCAGGAATGACTCACCGGTTTTTAAAGATGCAACATAAATAGGCCCATTGTCTTTTCTCACTGTGTTTAAATTTGCCCCTGCCTCTCTTCTCTTTTTGCCTTCAGATATTCCAGACATGGCCTGTGTTTCACTCCAAAATGAGGTGTCTACCATTTGAAATTGGCAACACCTCAGTGATTACTGCCATCATTGCTATTATAGCAGTGAGTCAGCTTTTGTTAGTGTTCTGTTTTTGAAGCAAGAACAATCTGCAATTTTGAACCAGCAGTGAATGTCAGGTAGCAAGCTAGATAAAAAATGACTGGAAAGTAAATGCTCTGTATGTCAAACCTATACAAAAGGTCACACACTTTCCTCTAGTGGGAGATGCATTAAAGCTCCCATGACATGGTGCTCTTTGGATGCTTTTATATAGACCTTATTGGTCCCCTAATACCATATCTCTCTTTCTCGAAATTCAGCCTTGGTGCAGAATTACAGCCACTAGAGCCAGTCCCACAATGAGCTTTCTTTAGGACGTGCCATTTCTGTGGCCGTAGCTATGGTGTGGTAAACATTATTTTTACACTTCCGGATTCTGGGTCATGGAGTACTTCTCATGACATGGCAAAAAATAGTTTTTTCTTAAAACAGGGTTGACATCGTACAGACTTGTATAAGAGCATGTTCCATTGTTTCACAATAGCTCGGGGTGAGTCTACCTTGGATGATTACATTTTTGTTAATATTCCAAATCCTCAATTCACAATATAAATGGGATATTTATGAACTTTGCTGTGCCACTTTCTTGTGCAATAGCATTTTGTTGGCTATCTCCAAAGTAGTAAGTAAATTAGAATAACAGTCTTGCTTTTAGCTTGATAACATTTTAGTTTGTCCATTGACTTCCCTATCTTGCACTTGGTGCAGCTAAGGCCCAATGAAAGCGTCTTTGCTAGTTTAAGATCAACGAGGAATTGCACCTGCGCCCATCTGTATGACCATGGGCGTGCTGGTCTTACATGGAGGTGTGTTCAGGAACATTCTTGGCATATTGCTATCTTGAGACAGTGGAAAATGATTGTGCCATTAGCCAACAAAAGCCTGCATTTCATTGTTATTTTAACACCTGCTTCACCTAGTGGAGTTTTGGTGGTATAGTGCTCATGCCATATATGATCTGTTCCTACACTATCACTTCACGCATAAGCAGATCAGTTCCTTGTCCTGAAAATCTCTCCTTCCTGCTAAGCAAATCTGCCATCATAATAGCAATGTGCCAAGGTACAAACGCGCCTGGTTTTTGAAGGGAATGGGAGATGACACTCTGATTAGTTTATTGTATGTTATGCCCAAAACACACCTACAAATGAACAAAGACACTAGGTCCAACCCTTTTTGAGCCATGCGCCCGGTTAACGGACCCTTTTTTCAGTCGTTAAACTAGCAAAGATGAATTCGTACACACGCCCTACACACCTGTGCCAAGCACTTCACGCCGCACGCTTATATCGTTAAAATAGGGCCAAAAAGTATTTGACTAACCCAAGGTTGTAAAAATATGCTAAAACCAATATACAATACTGCTGATAGTTTTGATTAATAAATGTGCGTCAAAGTGCCTTTAAGCAAGACACTAAACCCCAAGTTGCTACAGATAAGCTGGCCGGCTCCCCCCCGATCGATGTAGGAATGTTTGTGAATTGGTGAATGAGAGGCAAATTGTAAAGTGCTTTGGTGAGGTAGAAATAAAGACAGGAATTAAAATCCTAATGCACTTTTTTCTGCACCCCCACACACATACACACACTTACAGGCCATAAAGAGAATTCACAACAAAGGCAGAGACAGACATAAGCGATTAGAAGACTCCATCATGCTGCAAAACCCTCCAAGAGCTTCTATATGTCCCTATTAAAATGAACACTCTCTTCACACGCACGTACACACATGCCAACACGCTCCAAACAGATAAGTAAGCCATTTTGAATGTGCAAGTCTCTTCTTCCATAACATGAATTCACACACACATTCCATTTTTCCGTACATAGTGACACAGATTGTTATCATCCACAGACGCGACATGCATTTCACCAGAAATATGGCTAAAAGCAAAGCTTCCATCAAACAGCCTCAAGCTCTGTATGCGTGTGTTTGTGTGTCTCTCGATGTGTGATCCTCTCTCTCATTCAGTAGCCGCTCAGGGAAAATGTGACTTGAATTCTGATGCGTTTAATTGAAACCTGTTTTATCCTCCATTTACCACACTCATCTACGGAGGATTATAGATGAAGGCAGGAGGAGGAGAGAGGGTGATAGGATGATGAGAGGGAGGAGGTGGAGAGGAATTGAAAAAGAGTGGGAATGAGATAAGAGAAAATAAATAATATATATGCAGTATTAGAACAAGTATTTTAGAAATAGTTGTTTGTAGAAATACACGATTATCCTATTTGTTTTATGTTGGCAACACATTTGGTGTAATTGTAAGTATTACTCAAGTCTCTTTGTTCAGCCAAGTGTCTCGGGGCATCATAATCACCAACCTTTTGGCTGTGTATTCTTAGACACATACAAGGTTTCACTTCTGATTTACATTGTGTCACGGCATAACCACAACCCTGGGAACACTTGATACTACCATTACATCTAGGCCGGGGCTTCAACACTTCTGGCATCCCGTGCATATGTAAACTACAAAGAGAAACGCTGGACTGCCAGGCTACAAGGGAAATGAGTGGGCTTACCTGTCGGCTTTGGCTCGGCGTTGCTTTACACCGTCTGTGGACCAGCTAGCTCTTTGGTCTGGCGCGGTCCGGCCTCAGTACCCCGTTAACAGTTCCTTTGTAGACAAACAACATTAACACAACTTGATAGGGAAAAAACGGATTCTTCCTCACACAATTCAGAAACTAACGTTTTCCCTTCTCCTTGTTAACGTCACACCTCTGGTTTGGTGGACTTGGTTCAATTCGAGGGGGGGGTGAAGTTGCAACATTGTTGCATTTGTCATTTGAGTCGGTTTGCTTTCACACCGCACTTTGTCAAACGCTCCAAACACTGTAAACCAACCACGTCTTGGGTTTTCTGGTTCAGCTTTAGTGTTTCTGATATTTTAGAAGAAGACAAACAATGTTAGCAGCTGAGAGACAGCGAGTGAAAGAGAGAGAGATGAGAGTGCTTGGAACAGTTAATTGTTCCCTTAAATCAATTTTAGTGGACACATTTTTTTTTGGTCCACTTCCTGTATTTGGGTTGGATCGCGTTCTCACTTTAAGCAAACCGAGACCCACGTGTTAAAGCAGACAAGAGTTCGTTTTGTTTAAACAGCACCAGAGTGTGGTTTAACTTCCACATCAGCCCAAACGAACGGGAGTGTCCGACCAAACGCTCAAGGGTTTGTTTTAAATGGATCATACGAGGCAGGTGTGAAAGCAACCTTAGGGAACTCCCACAATTCTGTGCTGCAGTTAACCCTTGTGTTGTCTTCCTGTCAACCATGAACTTGTTGCCCTACAGTTTTTTTTTTTTTTTTTTTTTTTGACGTTTTCTTTTTCCTCTGCTACTTTTGATGCTGCTTTTTTATGTTAAAGGTACACGCAGGGGAAAGTGAAAGAGGATTCAATCTGGCAGTGATTGAAAGTTGGACAGTGCTTTCCCTTTCAACAAAGGATTAAAACTCCAAACCTCTCACTCCCTTTGGTTAGTTTTTTTTAAACATTTTCTTAGAAATTAGGCGTGTAGAAACATTTTGATTCCAACCAGTTAAAACTGTGGTCAGGTTGTGCAAAAATACGGAAATAAACCAATATATCTCAGAAAGCACACATTTTCTGGAAGTCGAATATTTCAAAGCAGCAAAAATTAAGAGTTTTCGTTTATAACGTGACAAACACCCAGAGCTAAGTGCATACAGTAGTTACATCATATTACAACAGCTAGAGCCAACACTAGCGAATAGTTAATGTTGCATTGTTACATTTGTTTTATTTTCCTTTTGTTATATTGTGTTTCCTCAATTGCTGCAAGAACCCTTATTTCTCCATGAGGACCATTCACCACTAGTCGTTTATCATAGATAAATTGCCGTAACGTTTGAGAACGAGAAATGGAAGAAGACAGGTCCAGGCGGAGAGCAAATGAGATGGCCACGGTGCGTTAATAGATCCCGTCAGGGCAGGTACTTGTGCGTGTCCGCCTATGTGTACGTCTGAGTCTCAGGAAATCAATCTCATTTATGGCTGCTGGTATGCTCATGGACTTTGAGTGCATGTGTTCATGTCACCTTTCTAGTTTGAACTACATTCTCAAGAGTCATTAGCACCGTGTGTGCATGTGTGTATGTGTGTGTGTGTGTGTGTGTGTGTGTCTCACCTCAGACTAATCACATTAGCCCCAATTATGAATGCAGGGGAGCTGACGAACCCTTTGCTACATACATCAATTATCTTCAACCCCTGTGGCTCATATACATAATTAGAGAAAAAGGAGGGGGGAATTAATAGCAATTGTATTATTGGCATATCTTGAGGCCATTACTTCATTTGTATCAACGCTGTATATTGTTTACTTTTGATGTGTTCACATATTTATGGCGATATATTTTGGCACAGCGCATGTCTGTTTTTTTTCAAGTCATGCCAATATAAAACTAGTTAAAGAAGGCGTAAACACGCAGCCTTCAGCCTCTGGATTCATAGTTTACTGATCTGATCTGTCATTATTGGTATGTCTTTGATCGTTCAGCTTGAACAAATTAGCACTGAAGCTTGTAGTCATAGCTCACAGCTGTGCTTTTACAGTATGACTGTTTTGGGTCATAATTTCATATTCACTATTTGTAACTGCAACCAATTATAAGACTTTATGTCACATGAAATCAGCTTAAATTTATTTCTTCTGTCATGTTTCTATTTTAACCCTGAAGCAGTGTTAACATCCAGTTTCATCTAAAGTGGGACTTTTATGAACTTTTGCCCGATAAACAACATTTACTGTTGCTTTGACAAAAGCTTTTACAACAACGATTATACACAAATCAAACGCTTTCTATGTGTCATTTTCAGCCATTTTGGACTGGTGTAAAACTTGAAATCACTCAGCACTTTTGGAATTTTGGAAATACTTTGACCTTTAGCGTTCTTTTTATTTTTGAACTGAAACAGCTGACAAAGAGATTACACCTCAAACCTGCCCCCTCATCTCATCTTACGAGAAACTGTGCCCCTGAGACAAATGCTAAAACAACCAAAATTAATATTTTCCTCACAAGTCGTCTTCCGTTTTATTATTAGTGGGATGTAGTTGGCATTCAGCCTACAGTAGCAGCTGCCAACACTGATTTCTTTTACCCAGAAACTGATTTTCCTTCGGCCTTAACCTTCTCATCCACATTGCTATAACTAAGGTGAGATAACGGAACCTTCTGTGAAATAAAAACCTTTTCTATTATCGTATCTAGAAAAGGATAATAGAAAAAGTCCTGGTCCTGGCTTACCTGTACTGGATGTGACTCTGGACTATGGAAAACAATGCTATTTAAGTTCATGTAGCACACTCAAAATCCCACAACACAAGAGTTCATTGGTAACAGGAGGATGTCTGAGATTAGCCAGATGTTCCTCTTGTACTAGCCCAGTGAAAGCTCTTAAAAGAAAGTAAGAATGGTTGTAATCACACACTTAGTTAATAATTTAGCTGATAGGTCTCTTTCTTTCGAGTGAACTTAAATCTCCATTGAACCCTTTTTATTTGAGCTGCTGGACATCAACTGACTCATCCATTCTTTCTTTGTACACTTTGGACAATTAGCACAAAAATTCTCACACACACACACACCCTTTCTATTTTTTTTAGTTTGCAAAAACAAACAAGTCTACCAAAAGCATGTGGGAAAATGTGTCATGGTCTGGTAAAACCAAGGTGGAACCTTTTGGCCATAAGTCCAAAAGATATGTTTGGTGCAAAAAAACACGGCACATCACCCATAGGTGTGCAGTGTTGGAGGGAATTGTGAACAGTTCCAAATACCAGGCAATTTTGGCACAAAACCTTCTGGCTTCTGTTAGAAAGCTGAATAGGAAGAGGAAGTTCACCTTTCAGCATGACAACGACCCAAAGCACACATCCAAATCCACAAAAGCATGGCTTCACCAAAAGAAGATTAACGTTTTGGGATGGCCCAGCCAGAGCCCAGACCTGAATCCAATTGAACATCTGTGGGGTGAGCTTAGGAGGGCTGTGCACAGGAGATGTTCTCGCAACATGACAGATTTAGAGCACTTTTGCAAAGAAGAGTGGGCAAATATTGCCACGTCGAGATACCCGAAAGACTGGGTGCTGTAATCAAATCAAAAGGTGCTTCAACAAAGTATCAGTTTAAGGCTATGCATACTTATGCAACCAGGTCATTGTACGCAATTTTTCTATTGAATTGTTCACGTTATAGGTCACATTAAAAGTGGAAAAAGTTCTGACATGATGTATCTTTGTCTCATTTTTATACATCACAAAAACCTGGCATTTTTACAGGGGTGTAAAGACGTTTTTAAATCAACTGTATCAACAGTTCATTTTTGACAGCCTCTACTCTTCTGTAAGGGCCGCATTAAAAAAAAAAAATTCTTCTCTTCACATTATATTATTCACTTAATGTTTTTCTATAACTGCCTTCTATATTGAAAGGCCAGATGATGTTAATGATAGTATGTTGGAAGGGTAGTCGTAGTAGTTAAAATAATCTTGTTAATCTTTAAGTGACAGTTAAGTGTTTTTACACCTTGATGAGACAACAAATTATATAGTTCCACAAAGCTGCTTGTATCTGTTTCTCACCGTATTGAATGTGTGAATGAGACTATATGTACTATTCCGTGTGAGAAGTGGCGCTCTGGCAGTACGTGCGTTCCATCTGTCGGAGTCAGGCCAACAAAATTTAACAATACAAGACATAGGTTGGATCTTTTGTAGTGTGGTTGTGTTATCCATAGCCAGTAGGGCTCGGACTACACGCTTCTGTCCCAATTCAATTATCACGAGTTTGGGGTCCCCTGCTGGAGCTGCGACCCCACACTGGATAAGCGGACAAAATAGATGGATGGATGGATGGATGGATTGATGGGTGCCGATTAAGTTTGTATTGCGATTTTCAATTTTTTGCAATTCTAGAAGATTTGATAGTATTGATCATTGCCATTTTCTTTTCCTTTTTTAAACCCTTGTGTTGTCTTCCTGTTGACCTGCAACAGTTTTTCTGAGTTGAAATTTCAACAGTTTGTTATTTTTCTACACTTTTCTCAAATTTTTTTTCATTTTTATTCCTATTTTTTTGTCACTTTTTTGAAATTCGTTTTAATTATGTTTTAGTTTAGTTTTTTTTACATATTTTGATGTTTTCCTGTCACTTTTTCTGATTATTTGGTCAATTTTTCAGCGTCTAAAAGCGTTTTCTTTTTTCCCTGCTTTCAACATTTTTCAACTTTTCTGATATAGAAAGTTTTTGTGAATCGGTCAAATTTGACCCGAGGAAAACACAAGGTTAAAACAAAACCAGAAGTTGAATAAAACTCTTCTAGAGACATTATACCATGAGCCATTTAAATTCATCGTTTTCTAAAAGGAACGCACATCACACAGTGTTTCCTTTAGTAATGTTTTTAGCAGTGGGGCACGTCTGTCCGAAAAACAATTCCTAAATTTCCAATTTATACTATATTACACTAACTCACTTACGGTTTTAATGTTTTCTGAAGTTTGATATTAGTACGATGAGCTGACAGAAGTGATAAGTTGAACATGTCGGTGTTGGTAGGTAGCTGTTTGTTTAATTGTCAACTTGGAAGAAAGCGTTTGTTTTGACAAATTACAACACAACAGTATGTGGCGTTAAACTGGACGGGCCCAATAACCTCTGAATAGTTCTCCTTGTTAAATTGCAATGTGTCTGCAGGATAATTTAAAAGCTAAGGTGACTACATTGTGTGTCTGCCCTATGCCGCTGTTCTCTGCGTGTTCTTAATCAATAGGACGCCTTTATCTCATCAGATTCCCACAGAGTGGCATTGACACTGAGGTGAGTGTGTATTATTGAAAAGATGAGCTTTGCGAATCGCCTCCATTTGTTGGAAAATTATGTTTTTGGCGCCGCGTGATGCTGAAGATTTAGTCTTAGCTCCCGTTCAAAGACACAATTCACTATAGGGCTCTTACGTTTTCATTTTCCAGCACGCTTATCTCGCCATAACTTAATAAACTGGTGACATTTGATCATAGCAGTGTTTGGAATGTGCTATTGCCATTTTATTCTAAATGCAAGAGCTGAAAATAATAATTCTACAATGCCTAGAGATAGTGAGTTTGTGTCAGGTTAATTTACTCGATGACCATGTCTGCTCCTGGCTGCTTTTCCTTCAGTGTCTACTTTCCTGTTCGTCACTTAAACCACTGAAGGTTAATGCACTGAATTGCGGCTGCTTTACAGGGCTTAGCCCATTACCTACACATTATATGCATCCCTTTCAAACATTTTCTTAAGCGTACAATGGGCTTTTTATGATTTATTAGTTTTTAATTCATGGTAACAGGGTAGCAGATCAGCTGTCCATTAATGGATGGAAACAAATGTACACATCTATGTGGGCTGATAGAAGAAATCCACGAACAGTACATTCCAAGAAAACAGTTGAACTTAAACTGAAACTATGGACTTGAATTCAAACCCGATACATTCAACAATAACTGAACATTTCCAGGGTAATAAAGCAAACTACTGTCTCTTAATTATGGCTGTGAATATGAATTTCTGGCTTCTCCTCCGTGTTTATGGAACTTTTGCTGATCATTTCTTGGATCCTTTTCTTGAGGCTATGTGGCCTACTAGACAAGACAAAGTGCTCTTTTTGAAATGCTTACTTGCTTTTCTTCCTCATGAGAAATATCCATCTTTGTTTAATCTCTAGGTATTGATTGTTCATAAACTTTGTGGGCAACTCCAATCAGCAAGTTGTAAAGTACACATTTTGTTGACTTATCTCACTTCTTTGTGTATTAGGAACGCCATTCATCCATCCACAGTCCCCCAACTGCTCTATTGCTTCTCTAGAAAATCTTTATTTTTTTTATAACAAAGAGAGGTCACATAAGTGTGTGTTGTGTTGTGTTGTGTGTGTAATGTCCAATCATTTTCCTGCCACTATTCATTCTCATTTTGGAAGCTCAAACATACACACATGCGCAACACCAACGCCGTTTATCCGCCACCATGCATCCTAATCTATTCTACCCTTTCTGAGTTCCAGACAGGACAGAAACAAATCTATGAGGCCAGACAGAAGCAACTCAAAATCAATGGATTTTACAAATCCACACTCCCGTAGAGCATTTCTCTCCTCCGTCTGTAAAGGCAGCGACTTTTCTGCAGTTGTAAATTTAAAAGACAGGGTTGATTTATGGCAAAAAAGATACAAAAACTGCAACTACCAAAAACATTCAAACAAATAATACAGTATGTTTGCATGCAAGTTACTAGATGTCTTGTATTAAAGTGTAAGTCTTGCCAAAATGCAACCTAGGGTCTTTTTGTGAATGTACCTGGGTCAAACTTTCATTTAAATGCATGACTAGGACAAAAACGCCACTTTGAAGATTGGCCATATTTTAGTGTTTTGGTCGAATGGCCTATTGAATGGGTGTGCTAGGGACACTTCCATAAGAGCATCAAAATCAACATTTTTAACACACGAAGAAGGCTCGACACAACATGAAACTTTGCTTGAAGTATCACTAGGGGCTCTACACATAAACGTAAGCATTGAGAACATTGTTTGCGAACACAGTTTACTAAAAAGGTTTTAAATGACTCACTTTAGTTGTTGGGGTTTCCGGTCGCTGACATCTCGCCCGTCAAAGTGTTGATCTCCAAAGGCAACATAACAGGGAGGAGAGTAAAGATGGAAAGCTCCTAAAGTTTAGTTCCATATAAATGCACGGCTAACTTGTGGTTTTGTCGCTAGTGAAAATCAATATTGACCTTGAAGTTGAAAAAGGATCCTCCTATAAGAATGACATTTCCTCCAATGGATTCGGAGACCAACACTTTTTGACTGACAAGATGGCGGATAGAATAAACAACTGCTGAAGTGAGTCACTCAAAACCTTTCTTTTTAGTAAACTCTGTAAACCAGTGTTTCCCACAGATAAGAAAGCAATTTGTGGCGCGGGGAGAGGGAGATGACGTAATACACTCATTTGCTTATTTGTGACGTCATTACGCACTCAGTAATGTGTGGGAAAAAGCTGCAAACAATGTTGTCAATGATCGAGTTCATGTGTAGAGCCACTGGTGATACTTTGAGCAAAGTTTCATGTTGTGTCGAGCTTTCTTAGTGTTTTAAAAATAGTGATATAGTTCAAAAGGCTATTTGACCGAAAAACCAAAATACAGTAAATCTTAAAAGGGGCGTTTCCGTTCAAACAATGCGTTAAAACAAAAGGTTGACTCGGGTAAATTCACCAAAAAAAACAAAGGTTGCATTTGCATTTTGGCTAGAGTTACTTTAAAAAGGAAATAAATGTTAGCTGATAGATTTCAGTCAGGAGGGACTTAATCTAAGAGATGCATAAAGAATAAGAAATGTATTCACATAGGTGCACAATGAGAAATGTGAAAACAAATGAAAAGTCTTTGGCGAATAGACCAGCTGTACAGGAATGTAAATGTAAAACATAAAATGCTAAGATAACGTTAAACGGTGTAAAATGTGACTGTATTTCACTGTAGAGGATTCAAACACCGCGACATAACAGTCCGCAGCTTCGTTGTCAGAAAAATAACAGGGATGGATGTGATGGAGCGCAGAGGTGGAGGAGGGTTGAATCAGCAACAAGATGATTGACTTACAAAATGTGATTAAGCTGATTGAACAGAGGGAAAGATGGTGATACATGGCAGAAGATAGTATTCCTGTCTAACTTACACATCATTGTCTCAGTCATAATGATGGAAATATTATTATGGAACAGCAGTACCTATACTATACTATACTATACTATACTATACTATACTATCTGCCAATTTAGGAAGTGTTTGATAACGTCATATCTGGAGTGCTGTTGGGTCCTTTGGTCCGTAGCATCAAAGACAAATAGATGACACTCGTATCCAACTAGAATAATCATCCAACATTTCCTCCATATACATCCTAATTAAAGCAAGGACAATTCTCTTTTATAAGATCTGATGGACACAGAATGACGCCACACATTTTGATCTTTTAATTATCTAACAAACTCATTTTCACACAACTTTTTTGCAAGTTTCAGTTCCAATGCTCAAGGCTGTTGTATCTGTTGTTGTTTCCAGCCCTGAGACATAACCTCACATCAGTCTGAGAAGGGTCTTTATGCTACGTTCAAGTCCTGATATGTAAGCTTGTGTTGCATTCAACGTTGTCGTAAAATAGCCTTCTTCCACCTAGTGCTTCTTCTTTTTGTCGTTTAACAACAAATGACTGATAAAAAAAGTTGTTGTTATTGCATTTTTTATGAATCATTTAAATTTGACAATATGGCCTTAGCAATAAACAAGCCATTCTTTAATGTTTTATTTTTTTGAAAAGAGGACACATCTGCTTTTATGTAGTTTACAGGAATATTTGTCATTTTCTGCGGCTAATTCTGTTAAAAATCTGTGAGAAAAAGTTAACACCGAATTGTGAGTTGAGTTGGATCCCTCTTAGTAGCGTTGCTGTCCTGTGAGAACCACCTTTATCTGAAGTCAACTTTTCACAGTGCCAGAAAAACAGCCCTGTTTCAGCTTTGTGATGATACATTTCCCAGCTGATCCAACAGGCTTCACAAATCACAAACTTTGGAGGTACATGGTTTTCAGTGGACAAGAAGGGGATGGAAAATTGTGACTTAAAAAAAACTACTTAAGCTGTCAGACAAATGCAGTGGAGTAAAAACAACACTATCAAGAATATTCTGAAACAGTTAGCGGAGAAACTAAGACCATAGTGTGACTCTAGGCTTTGCCAAGCACAACCATCTGAAAAAAAAACACAAAGCAAATTGAATGTGGAGACTCCCCGGGTGATTTTGTAAGAATATGAAACAGCTATGATTTTCTAAGCTACAATGCTTCTCACCATGATGAAATTAATCTCATTTGTGTGTAAAAACTTTATGCGTTCAAAATGTAAGCTTCTTATCTATTGCCAGTGGAGCCGGCCTAGAGAGAGCCTTTGCTGTCTGGTCTGGGAAAGCTCTTTTCCTACAATAATACGTTGAATATTAATGATGTCTGTGGCTGCGGCACATAAAACACAAAGCTCTGTGAATGTAAACACCACTTTAATGTCATATATACTTTAATATATATACTTTAGTGTGTGTGTGTGTGTGTGTGTGTGTATATATGTATGTGTGTGTATATATGTGTGTGTGTGTGTGTGTGTATATATGTGTGTGTATATATATGTGTATATGTGTGTGTGTATATATATATATGTGTATATGTGTGTGTATATATACACTCACCGGCCACTTTATTAGGTACCCCATGCTAGTAACGGGTTGGACCCCCTTT
>NC_048425.1:3684518-3698359 GCF_013103735.1 Etheostoma cragini
ATGTCTACATGCCTAAATGCACTGAGTTGCCGCCATGTGATTGGCTGCTTAGAAATTAAGTGTTAACGAGCAGTTGAATAGGTGTACCTAATAAAGTGGCCGGTGAGTGTATGTGTATATATATATGTGTGTGTGTGTGTGTGTGTGTGTGTGTGTGTGTATGTGTGTGTGTGTATATATATATGTGTATACAATATACTGTGTAATATATCCTGTCCTCTGAATCTAAAAACTCGTTTAGTCATACATGGCGGAAAGATCTGTGTGACCGTAATGAAGAATGAATGAAACAACTCAACTCACTCAAACTCATCTGAGTGGGCAATTAGTTTCAACCTAACAAGCAGGGTTTGGTGCATGTGGGATTTGCTCACATTTCTCTTTCAGAAGAGGTTTTGCTGAGTTAGCCCGCTGCGTGTTAGTGACACTGTGCTTCTCATTCACGCTGTTGAAGGCATTCACACCTGCCAGCTGCTGTACAAACACACGTTGCAGCACACTGAGCATCTGAAGGTTGCGTGTCCTGCTCAAAGGCGCCAACGGTTTGTAACTGTCAGTGGGGAGTCATCTATTAGTATTTGTCCCAGCTTTTTGTAGCTGATGAAGGGATGTAGCACCTGTTTATTCTTAGTTTCATGATATTTTACCTGGGATCTCCAAAACATGGTTAACTCAATATCTAACCTAAAAACTCCACAATAGCTCATCCCATTGGAAGGATGGTGAATTTCAGTGACAAGTTGAGCAATGAACGCAAAGTCTGACAATGCACAGAACATCAACCGCCACTAAATAATTAGCCTGAGTTAAACGCTAGCTATCAATAAACAGAAGTAATGTGGCTTATTGTGTCTGGTGTGTGTGTCAGTGTGTGCGTGTGTCAACCCCCCCACAAAGCTTTGACCTGCAAACATCATAGGAGCAGAAGAGAGTAGCTGCACACTTTGTATCTCTCACTATGACTCTAGAGTTGGCGTACACTACGAAGCTAACCACCATCCCTGTCCTACTCGCTCTTTTGTGGGGAGGGTGTGTCGGATTTCCTCTTTTCTGGTCTATATATCCCTGCCTCTGCTGAATTATTTTTTTTATCCCAGATGAAGACAAAATGCACCCCCTGCCCACAGTGATCAATGCTTCTTCACCAGTAGACCATGTATTATATACCTAAAATATTACTATTTTAAACTAAGTAAATTGCTGTAACTGTGAGCACATAATGTCATAAAACGAATCCAAACTAGTTTCGTTTTAGTTAAAAGGTTGTGCTCAACTACTTGCTGCTCGTATGGTTCGCCTTCTTCTAAAACATTTGATTGATAAAAACACCAAAGCTAAAATAAAAAACCCAAGACTGCATAGATAATCTGTCCAATAGACTAACACGGATTTACTTGTTTTAACACTTGCTAGTGTAATCACACAACGTATAAAATACGTTTTTTCATTCAATTGATTTACCTCTTAAAATACTAAGACATTATTCTCATCTGTTCAGCAAAATTACTTAAACACCTCTGCTGAAATCCCAGAAGACTGAAATAATGTCTTAGGTTTTGGCCTTGTTTTTTAAACAAGTTGGTTAAACCTCGGTTGAAATTTAAAGGACAAAACGCAGATCAAACAATACTGACTTCAGATTACGCTCAATGCCTCTTGTTTGTAGAGATCATTCTCATTTATTGACATTTATTTGGAACATATAGTAGGACTGTGATGCTCTTAGAGATCACAGCTCTGGTTTCTGATTTATCCTGATGAGACAGTTGCAGACATTTACAAATATCTCCCCTGGAGCGGCTTTAATTCAATGCATGCAAATAAAACACAAGTGTGTCCAAGAGGCCCAGAGAGAGTGTGAGTGATCGTGAGAGGGATGAGATGAGATGTGAAGGGGATACAGGTGCAGAAAGGCCTCAGTCTGATCTCTAATTCTCTAACTGGAACAAACACAGACACTCCAATCCAAAAGCAGAGACCATGCCAAGTTCAAGCAGAACAAAAGTCCAACAAACTTGTGATGAATTTGCAGCAGGTGTGCCTTACAGATATCCAGACGGGACAATCGTTCAACGTCAAAGTAGAGTCTGTTTGATGTATAAACTGTGGCATCAGGCACAGAGAGAAGTGTGTAAACAAGCTGAAGGACAAAAGTGTGTGGAATTAGTCCGGGCATATTTAGACGCACGTGCATTAACATAATATTACATTTGGTGGATATTTTATTCCTAAGCTGCACTCAGTATTGTATTTATAGCATGGCATTCCTCTTGAAAACTCACTGCGACAGAAGTATTGACTTTGCGCTGTAACTATCACAAGAAACCTAACAGACAACACTTTTGATAATTCAACATGTTGAGGGACTACGCTTATTTGCTTCCTGGCTGAGAGTTAAATGAGAAGGTTAATTCCAATATATAGGTTTTAAGCTAAATATGAAGCTATAGCCAGTTAGCATAGCTTAGCACAAAGCCAGTAAAACCAGTGCAGCAGCTAGCCTGGCTCTGTCCAAAGTAAAAAAAAAAGACACAATTTTTTCAATTTCCCGAAATCAGTCATTTTTTAGTATAATTCACGTCTGTATCAACCAAACTTGTATGGTACTAGCTTATAACATGTTGAGTTTAGCTGCTTTACTCTAATAGTCTTAATTATAATTGCAAATTGAATATCTTTTGGACCATAGGTTGGGAAAAAACAACCAAACAATGTGAAGAAGACACCAATGTCTGAGTCCCTTCTTTCACTGTTTTGTAGTGAAAATACATAACCTTTACATGTGCCATAGTCTAAGCGAGTAGTTCCCTAACTCTTATTGACTTGTGAGCTTTTTATATTAAAGCAATATCTAATGAATGTATCATTAAATGTATGTTTTTCTTCCATCCTATATTGACCCCCTCAGATCCATCTTGGGACCCTGAGGTTAGGAAAGGCTGGTCCAAATGATTAATCTAAGAAATAATTTAAATCCCAAATAAAAAAAACATTCTTAGAACAATGTTCTCTCTGTGTATTAAATTGCATTTATTTTTGTGAGTGTGATGGTCTGAAGTGGATGGCTTCATATTGGTCTGTGGAAGCAGACGGGTCTGTGACTCTGAGAAAAGCTATTTTGTCTTGTTCAAATGGCTGCTTTAATGAACTGTGTTGGCTGTTTAATCACTCAGGTGCACAGGGCCGAATGAAGCAGGTGCTGAGGCTGATTTAGGCAGCAACTGAGAGACTCAGTCATTATATTCCTGTGACTTTGTCACATATTTAAATCATATTTTCATATAGTACAATCACACACTGTTGCACCTTGTTCTTTCCCCAGATTGTACAGACTTGACACTGAATGAATGGAACACCACTGATATAAGAGTCCACATTTCAAATCCAGTTTTGAATTAAATAAATCATTAAAGCAGCTGTGACCAATATTTTCATGTCAACAGTGGTTCAAATGGGGCGGCTTCTAGCTCACCTGGTATACGCATGTTCAAATACAACCTGAGGTCCTTTGTTGCATGTCGTTCCCGCTATCTCCCCCCTTTTCCTGTCTCTTCAGCTGTTCTAAATAAAAAGGAAAAAGCCTTAAAAAGAATCAATGTGTCAAATGTCTATGTGGTATGTTGCTGGCTGGTGCTTCTGAAAATGCCGACTGCTACCACAGGTAATTGTCATCAAACTGTAGTTTCCCTCAGTCCTAGGGGGCTTTTTATTGTCCTTTAGCTTGGAGTTTTAAGCAAGAAAGCGCTGATAAACCAGTGTACGCTACCTGCCCAGCACCAAATAAAAAAGGTATTTTAAATTATGGAGCATTTAGCAGCTAAAAAAAAACACTTTCTCCCTTCCTTCACAGTCCCTAGTTTCCTCATAAATGGTCTCAATCAGGCTTCTCAACACAAACCACAAAAAGCCCCAGATTCCCCTAAACGGGTCCAATGAAGATGTTTTACAGTACGAATGTGTGTATTGCAGCTGTAGGTATTTTGAGCAACATTTAGTGTGTTTTCTTTGGAAGATATAATGTTTCAGCAGATAAACAGGCGTGTCAGGTATAGCTTATCGGAGGAAAACACTGTAATTGATAAAGATCCGTCGCAGCGGGTATTTCCTCCAGTCATAATACCACCAGACAAGCCTGAATGAAACTAGTTTGCAAGGGCACAAACAAGTACATTCATGGGTAAATACACACACACACACATATATACAGGTTCATGCAGCAGTTTTATACCACCAAGAGCAGTTTTAATTGACTGAATGTTGGACTGGATTGATGCCTAGCCGAGTCGGGCGTGTGTGCGTATAGCTGCATGAGCATTCATCTGAGCTCTGATAACTGACTTTGCTCTATAAATCAAGTTGTCAGTTTTGAACAGCCCTTCTGCTAAAACTTTGGGAGCGCAGATGGGTGAGGAGAGTTGATGACATCCCTTTGCTTTCCCCACCAATTTACACTGGAGTATAACAATTCACCAGGCTTTCACACCATCTGGAATGCGTCAAGTCATACAGTTTGACACTGATTATACCGAGGCTTTATTATACCCATCTAATTCATTAGACCCATCTTGCACAGTGTGAAATGCAGTGAACTTTAAACTGTGATTTGACTGCAACAGACCCAAACCAGCAAAGGATGTATTTCTGATGTTTGTTAGATTCAGTACATAATTACTGTAAGTGTTATGACTTTGGATTTGATAAAACAGTGGCAAAATTGTACATGACCTTATATGTGATGGAAGGTGTATATCTAAAACATAAGTGCTACTGTAATAAATTGATGGAAGAAAGTAATCTAATAACCTTTCCCCATTTGTGCCCTCTAACATCGCTGCTCCTTGAATGACTGTACATATTAATGAGGTCAAATGCCCAAAGTCTGCCAAGCTTAACTTCTTGGCCCAGTCTCGGCATGAATTATGAATTCTTAATTCTTAACGTCCAATTAAAGACACTACATTTCTGGCATTAGAGTTTTGCAAAATGTTCCAATTCCAACACTTTGTTTGGCACTTGTATACACAGGGTTTTTTCCTCCGACTTAGATTAGTGCATTGTTGTTTTTTCTTTCATAATGGCATGTTGTGTTTGTGCAGTGTACTTATGCAATCATGCAGTGCATTACAGACATCCCAGCTGCAGAAACGGCACAACACACTAACGGTCTCTCGCTCTCGATCTCTCGCCGTCCACGACACACTGCAGGACGGTTACACATGCTGCCCAAGTCACTGGCACTGGGCTCTAACAGGTCCAGGAGCACACGTTTCAGCCCAGACACCAAGAACATCTCTGTGCAGCAACAAGAGGAAAGACCCATTAGAGAGGAAAAGAAAAGAAAAAAGTATCAGTGTAGCCCGGCACGGTGTTGCTGCTGGGACCTGTGGTGAGAGCAGATGATGCTGGTGCACCTCCAAACAACCTGATTTTTAGGCGGCGGACCTCTGCCACATGTCTATCCATCCTGCAGTGTGGTGTTGCAGCTCCTCCATCCATCAGTAGCAGTCAGACGGACCTCTCGGTATGGTAAACCAGAGCGAGTGAGACAGTCTGAGTTGTGCTAATCCTCGTCTCATTTCTGGTCTGATAAACGGTAAAGTCAGTGTGAAATCACTGTTTCCCAAGATGCTGTAGCTGCAATCTTGTTGCCGTGGTTCTGGATGATGTCCGACTCTTATCCACACACCCTCTTTCAGTTTGAGAACGGTAACGTTAAACAGGAAGTCACATTGGCTGGGGTGGGGGGGGGGGGCTTTTAATGGTCAGCTTTTTGTTGGACGACGTTTATGTCTTTTAAGATCATCTTGTCTTTTTATTTCAACCCTCTGCTTAGACAATAACCTCAGCTCTGTCTAAATTATATTCATTTGCTCATTCCGAAGAGCAAGCTAGGAAGCATTTTGTCAGACTAGATGACCGTTAGGTTTCCCAGCACCTCTTACCTTTTTTTTTGTCTGTCAGTTTCAGTTTAAGCCACGAGAAGGCAGCTGACGGCATCTCCCCCTTAAAACTTTTGAAGTTGCTTTCTGATTCGTCCGGAGTATATCATGATCAACTGAGGTCAGCTGGACATGACGGATGATGAAGTATGAAGGATAAAAGGGGGGAAACTGGGGAAAATGTGCTGTGAAGAGGCAAGACAATAAATCAAAGAAACAGGGTGATGCAGGGACACAGAGGAGAGTGGGAAGTGGAAAGAGAAACAAAAGAGAGATGTCCTCTGGTCAATAAAAATGGTAAAAAGAAAAAGAGTGAGGGATGAGAAAGCTCTGTTAGTACTTTATAGTGTTAGTATACTTGAGCTGTTTTGTGTAATACGGTATAATTTCAGGCACTACATTCTCTTAAAACATGAAACCCATATAGACACAGTCTAGGTGGAGGATTGTTTGAAGCAAAGCAGCAAGAAGAAAGATGGAACCACAATCCTGCATCATCATTAAACTGCGAGTCACAGCGTGCAAAGATATGAATCTTCTTTAGCTTCTTTGGAGCATCTGGAAGCTGATAGGCCTGAAAAAGGTTAATGTGATTTAGTCTGGCCATATTCATTACAGAGCTGCATAAAAATGATCCATAACGATTTGGTCTCATGTATCTGCAGTAACTTCATTATAATGGGGTTGATAAGAATGGAAAGAGAGGAGAGAAGATGATTAGAGAAGGAAGGAAAGTGGTTTGAAGGAAACCAATGAGAGAAGAAGAGGCTGGTCTCCTGACGTTCCATGAAATGTC
The DNA here is from genome assembly GCF_013103735.1 of Etheostoma cragini. Lineage (NCBI taxonomy): Eukaryota > Metazoa > Chordata > Actinopteri > Perciformes > Percidae > Etheostoma > Etheostoma cragini. The sequence continues at coordinate 3,691,254 of NC_048425.1, forward strand.
ATGAAATGTAAACTCTTGTTTTTTTTTTCTTCTACAAACAAGATATATAATAACTTTACATCTGAAGCATAAAAAAAGACTCTATATGTCCATTGTTTATTTCTAAAGAAACATGACAATGTATTAAAGGCTCCATTATGTTGTGGCTCACGTTATGGCTCCATAGCAGACTTTTTTGTAAAAATAGGCTAACAGTTGTGTCATAACCACGGGACTTGCTGTCGCATAGTCGACAAATCAGCGTGTTGTTAGGAGAAGCTCGCAGACAGTTTTGACTTACTTCAGCTGTTTAGGTTAAACTACTAACGTTAACTAGCATGTTAGCAATAATTAGCCTGTGCCTACAGTATGTTCTCTCCTAACATATACCGACGCTCTCCATCTCTGCTGATTGGGAATGATTGAGATTTCTCTTAGCACAGCTACCCGAAGAGTTACAACTTTCAGACAGGTTACTCACGTCACATCTACTGTACAGTAACGTTCAGCCATCACGGGAAAAGTGCTTCTAAATCCTTCACTGGTCTCCGTCCAGAGCAATGGGATCTGTTGGTCCATTTCTTTAACTGTCTATGGTCGGAGCGTGATAGAAAGAGAGACTGAGAGGCCGTGCTGTTCCAGACTTGTACAACGAGAGCAACTGCTGCGCTGCTGCGCCAGGGCTCGGGGTTTGGGCTCTGGGGGAGGAGAGAGAAAGGGGAGAGGAATGAATGAATGTGAAAATGCACCTGCAGTTATCGTAGCTTGAGATCCAACTTCTACAAGGGTTAGACCAGGTACTTGTGTTATCAAAGCACAGTACTTAAAGTGGGGTAACATATTTTTTTCAGTCAACATTTTTATGCGTTCAGGGACAAGTACTAAAGGTAAATTTATGATTCTGGGTTAAATCCATGCCATGGCTACGTACATAGGTAAGTGGATCTAAGGACCCTATGCCGTAGCCTGACGTGCATCTTTAAAAAAATTAACTGCACGTCATGGCAACGCAGACTACAACAACTGTGATTGGTCCACTTGGCTGTGGCTTGGCAGCGTTGCATTTCCCCCGACTCATTTCCTGGTTCTCCTTCTCCATAACCAACATGACATCAAACAAAAGGGTTAACTTTTCCTGCTAAAGAATTCCCACCGTGGTCAGAAAGCACAGGGAAGACACTTTTGTTTCTCTCACTATGACTATAGAGCCGATACTCGCTCCGAAGCTAATCCCCAGCACTAACTCACTTGCTCTACCACACATTCTTCACACACACACACACACACACACACACACACACACACACACACACGCAGGCCGTGCTTTTCTCTTAAAGAGATCAAAGCACAAGTATAAACTTCAGGCCACTTACGCAAGCTACAGAGAAAGCTCTATGTGGAGCATCAGCAGAACCACAAATCACTCTTAAGACATGACCTCCAGAGTATTCTACTCATGGCAGCAGAAAAGTTGACAATACTAATCTTCTCTCTTTAATTTGCCTCTACACATATTAGCCTGTGTTAAGTCCCAGTTTTCCCAGTTAAAGTTTTTTATACATCTATATATGTCAGCCACAGACACGTAGGATTAAGCATGGCTAATGTTTATGTTTTGGTTTTAGGGCTTGTATTAATAATGGAATTGAGAGGGGAAAAAACCACTGTGTTGAATTCCTTCCAATAGGCACAGATTAAGAGCTTTTCTTTTAATGGCCACCTAATGTGGCACTGGAGACTTATTGGACTACTTCTGCCAACCGTGGCTGCCGACATTATCTTTCTGAGAATATGCATTAAGTCAAGAATTAAAAGTCAGTTTTGTAAAAATGAGTCAGTGGATTTGACTTGGATTTTGGATATTGATCCAATATGTGACCATTTACCATCAACTTGGGCTCCAAGAAATTAGAAATGATTGTATTATTGTAAAATAAACAGTATTTGCAGCCCTAAAATAAATAATCCTTCCATAATGTCTGAGTAATGTCTCTTGTACTCATGTTGACTGCAAACCTATTTGGGGCATATTTAAAGAATATACGTATGTGCAGCTGTTGATGGCAGCTTAGAACAAAAGTAGTTTGATGGAGTCAGAGAGAAACAGCAGCAAGGCAGTGATGCATCCTGTGGATGTTTTTTAAGATCTTGTTGATGGTGAAGTTACTAAATACTGAAATCCACTCCATCCCAGTTTGTGTGTATCTTTATTGTCCTCCTGCAGTTCAAGTGATCCGGTCAAATCCCATGCATAGTGTCTCCTAGTCTAAATCGACGATGTTCCACTTCTGGGATTGTTCAGGTACTGGCGGCAGTTCTGCCAAATGTCCCTCTAGATGTCTGTCACCTTCCACTCTTTTTAAGTTGGCATTCCAACTCTGGTGGATTTATGAGGACTATGGTTAACTGCTCCTCAGATCTCTGCAGACAGCTATCTATCTTATGTGTCCAATCTGAGTTTATTGTTGCTCGACTAAAACAACTTTTGAAGGTGCAGTTTCCACCAAAACAAGTTTCTTCCTGATGCTAATTTGCAGAGGTGCTGTTGCACTTTCCGGTGCTTAGCACCGCCAAGGAGAATGTGATTGGTTTAAAGAATTGCCGGTAAACCATTTTTCTCCCATCCCGGGATGCTGTGTGGATTAGCCAGACCCTCCTCCCGCAGCGCTGTGGAGGAAGGTCTGGGAAAGCGAGACTACATGTCTCCTAACAAAAACCTTCGCACTCGAAACAAAAGTTTTGTTTTTTTCTCGGATCGAAAATGTGTCTTGTAATTTCTCTAAATTAGCTTCCAAAGCATCTGTCTTAAAAGCTCAAAACCTCATGAGCTAAAACCTTTTTTATATCGTACCTATTCAAGATCTTAGTTATACTGTGTTAGCAAGGCAAAAGCCATTTCCGTGGTTTTTATAATGAAATATTCACAAAACAAAAAGTTCTTAGTCAACATTGATAGCACCAGCAGTCAAGAACAGACAGGGAGAAAGGCATAGAAAAAATTACTTGTCTCTGACAAGTAATTCTTTTTTGTCATGTTCATACTTCATCAATCAAATTTTTCTGCAGTATCAAAACACTGCAGACCATCAGCTCTCCCATGGCCAAATACATACGTAGCGTCTCACTCCCCCCCCATTAGGTGTAAAGACACCAGACTCCATGTCTAGGGGCCTGCCATACAAAATATCATCACCTGCTCACCAGTGTACTCTGTGTTTAGACTGCATACAATCATGTGTACATTGCTCTGTCATTTTAGGTTGACTTATTATGTGTGTGTATACACTTCCACTTCTTTTTAAAGTGTTCATATTCAGGCTCATAATTTTATTTTGAGGTTGTACCAGAATAGGGTTACGTGGTTTCATTTTCCAAGAACACCATATATTTGTTGTAGAGCACATAGCTGCAGCTCCTCTTTTAACAGTGTGTGTTTTCTGTTTTAGCTACAGAGTGAGGCCTTTTACTTCTATCCCATCGTTGTTGGGAGCACTTTACCTAGGTAAGGACAACTAGCGATTTAAAAGCAGAGTATGAGCAGCAAGGCGAGCATTATAACTTGTTACAAAGTAGTCTATATCCTTGACGTTCTACTTCTGGGATTGCTCAGTTGTCGCCTGTGTGTGTGTGTGTGTGTGAATTTTAGGACTTTATATGCAAGTGTGTGTGCATAAATGTTTATATTCTATGCATACCTATAGCTGTAGGTCACAAGTGATTAAGCCATATAGGTATTTGAGTGCACTGTATAATAGTTCAGTTCTCTGCATATTAATGTGTATTTGTTTGTGCGTGCTAGGGTTTAACACCAACTCCTGGTTACTAGTTGTGAGGGTTTGCAAAATACACTTTTAGGATCTATATCTAAGCTAAGAGTTATTATCTGACTTGTTTACTACATGCAACAGGCAAAGTTTCTGCATTACTAGTCTTGTGAACAGATACAAGTAACGTTGCTCATCTTCATTACATGTCGGCAGTTCAAAGTTTACCCAAACTGTAAAAAACGTAATCCCATCGCCTGGGTCTATATAGACTGTATCACAAGCCCAAACCGACTATTTAGTACCCTAGTGCAGAGTTTGTCAAATTCTTTTCAGACAAAGACCCCTTACAAGATAGAGAATGAGATACTGTCCAATTTTGTACATGCATAGTTGTAACTTGTTTGTGTGTCTATACTCTCAGCTTGTACCAAACGTTTCGGAAACCTCTGTCTCAGAGTCATTTCAGGTGCATTTTAATTGGTGTCCATTACCGTTAGTGATGTAAGGGACAGAAGCAGATGTCGTCTCCTTGTCTGGGTTCTTTATAGACTATTTCTGCCCGCAAGGCGAACATTAACGAAACTCAAAATTTCAGTCTATTGGACCATTATCTCACTCTTTACTGCTTTGTCTTATTCTCCATTTCCACTCATTTTCTTATCACTTTTGTCTCAAACCCCTCTATCTCACACACACACACACACACACACACACACACACATGCACACACACACTCACACACACACACACACACACACACACACACACACACACACACACACACACACACTTACACACACACACACACACACTTGTATCCTATTATTCTCTTCAGGTCAGCTCAGTCACCCACCTCTCAAACAAATCCTTCTTAGACACAGTTTACACTCACTCCCTCTCACTTTCTCACTCTCTTCAAAACGCACACACGCAAGAAAAGTTCCCTTAAACATGCTCCCCCCTCAGCACTCTCACACACACGTAACTCTCTCACCTCTGGTGCTTTCACACTCACGTCCTCTTCTCATTCTCCAAATTAAATTAGCCTGGAAGTGAGGCCAGAGCAGGCCCATTACCTCCACATAATTACATTGATTGAAGCTTTAGCAAAACAAAAATCCTCTGGTTGTCGTCTCTCCTTGTGTCTCACTTTTGACCCTGTTACTTATTCCTTTTACTCTTGTTGTCCTTTTGTGCTATTTCAATTTCTTGCGCCCAGGTTGTTGCCGGAGACATAATAATGGCAACATTCGAACGCTTGTTTAATTTATGAAACGCAGCGTTGTGTAGAGCTCTAAGTTAGTGAAAGCTCGACCCAATGATCTGTATATGAAGTCTGTAAAACATAAGAATGATCAATGCAGTTTTGTGACTGGAGATAACATGCAGCTGGTTTCAGAATCTCCAATAAGCAAAACTGGATTGTCAAAATGTATTCAAAGGGCTTGTCTAAACATAGAGAGGATTAGATTAGGCTATGCTGCAGTAGCCCCCTTCAGGAAAAAGAATAGAGTAGCAAAAACATCAGCTGGTCCAGTGAATCACAGTTTCTGCTTGAGATGGTTCAGTGAACCTGACTCTATCAGTTACTGCAGAGTGATGTGGGCTACTGGGATGAGATGTAACAGGAAAACAACCCGAATCGAGGAACAGGTCTAAAGCACCTTTCCCACTGGCCAACAAACCCAACAACACACAGTATTATCTGGCTTTGGTCTTTAGTGGGAAAGGTTACAACCGGCATTCCTTCCTGGGAGAATTGACTCTAGGGGTATTTATCTGCTGCCGCTCCGATCAGCAGTGATGGAATCATGACACCGGGGTGGATGCACTAATTTCTGCCCCTTTTACAGCGCGATATGTCGCGTGTTGCCTCAGTCTGTAACTTCTGTCACCTCGGCCACAAGTATATACAATATAATAGGAAGTGCCTGAGCATGCCATATTAACAAACATGTATAACTTTGCTTCTTTGGGTGCTATAATTGATGCTAATTTTTAAAAGAAGGTATAAAACCGTTTACTTTTCTCTAAAGTTCCAGAAGGAAATTTAAAGAATCAGCTGACAAAATAAAGACATTGGAAATAAACAAGGCAATTTACTTCCGATTGCGTACAGTGTTTCTGGGATTAATAAGCATACATTTTGCATTTGCTGTATGTGAACCATGTTGCTTCAGGCCACGGCTGAAAACCGATTTATATTCTTAGTCAACCTGTCTGGTTTAAAAAAGGTAACAAATGTTAATCGTCCTGTTCAGAAATGTAAAAACACGGTCATTCCCACATTTTTTTTCCTGCAAGAGCTGTTAGAGCAAAATGACACACAGGAGAGCAACCTCCTGTGCACTTATTCCACACAAATAGCTCCCCTCTCGTCTTCTCTCTGCTTCCAATGTTTCCACTTCCCACCTCTATACCACCAGTTTCATTCTCTCTGCTGTAATAACAGCATAGTTGTCTTCAAGAGAGCAATTACATCAATTTCCTAAAGAGGAGAAATCAACTTTATTCCCTGGCTGTATGTACATAATGGTATAGTTAGGGTAAGAGTAGCTATATATAGCTTAGTGCTTGCCTGATGGCATGGCTTAAAAGATGGAGGCAAATAGCCAGTTGAACTTGATGTGCTGCGTAGATTTATGTTTTGTTTATGCTTTTATTTCTTATCTACACCTTCTCCCAGATGTATATATCTAGGCTGTTGCTGGAGGATATATCTGAAAATATACAAACACCCTCCTAATGTTTTTCAGAGAATGAAAGAAAGCAGTTTCATGTCTAGGACTGTGTGAGTAGCTAAAGATAGTGCCCGTGTGTTTGGTGAACAGGTGAAATGTTCCAGTAAGTCACTGGCTCATTACCTCTCTTTTTCTGCCTGGGCGTATTTTCCGCCTCCTATACCAAAACTCCTAATTACTGCAAGCCAACATGGAGGCGACAAAACATCAGGACACGATCATGGCTTCAAAAAAGATGGTGTAATCAGCCCAGGAAACGTTTGGGTGGGTGAAAGAGATGAAGCAAAAAGAGAAAGAAGCAAGGAAAAGCTAGCACAAATGGATTGACAGAGTTAAAAAAAAGAAGCCAAAATTACAACTTTGACATTAAATTGATAAAGCTTTAAAAATGTTTCAGCTGGTATGTATTCTACCTCCTGGATGACAGCTACAGCCAAACAGATCGGTGTTTCAGCTCTGGGAAGGTTGCCATGACAACGACGACGTCCCCTGTGTCTCATATTCCGGACCATTGTCAGTCAGAGTAGCTAAAAAAGAAATTCTATCCATTCTTGGCATCTTGTCTTTCCTCTTTGTTTTATATTCATGGAAAAGTGTGTGTGTGTGGGGGGGGGGGGGG